>NW_027486636.1:0-21171 GCF_050908995.1 Andrena cerasifolii | reverse complement strand
GGTCAGTCAGTCCGTCAGTCGGTCGGTCAGTCGGTCAGTCGGTCGGTCGGTCGGTCAGTCGGTCGGTCGGTGGGTCGGTCGGTTGGTCGGTCGGTCGGTCGGTCGGTCGGTCGGTCGGTCGGTCTGTCAGTCGGTCAGTCGGTCTGTCAGTCGGTCAGTCGGTCAGTCAGTCCGTCAGTCGGTCGGTCGGTCGGTCGGTCGGTCGGTCGGTCGGTCGGTCGGTCGGTCGGTCAGTCGGTCAGACGGTCGGTCGGTCGGTCGGTCGGTAGGTTGGTCGGTCGGTCGGTCGGTCGGTCAGTCGGTCGGTCAGTCGGTCTGTCAGTCGGTCGGTCGGTCGGTCGGTCGGTCGGTCGGTCCGTCAGTCGGTCGGTCGGTCGGTCGGTGTGTCAGTCGGTCAGTCGGTCTGTCAGTCGGTCAGTCGGTCAGTCAGTCCGTCAGTCGGTCGGGCGGTCGGTCGGTCCGTCGTTCGGTCGGTCAGTCGGTCGGTCGATCGGTCAGTCAGTCCGTCAGTCGGTCGGTCAGTCGGTCAGTCGGTCGGTCGGTCGGTCAGTCGGTCGGTCGGTCGGTCAGTCGGTCAGTCGGTCAGTCAGTCGGTCGGTCAGTCGATCAGTCGGTCAGTCGGTCAGTCACTCCGTCGTTCGGTCGGTCAGTCGGTCGGTCGATCGGTCAGTCAGTCCGTCAGTCGGTCGGTCAGTCGGTCAGTCGGTCGGTCGGTCGGTCAGTCGGTAGGTTGGTCGGTCGGTCGGTCGGTCGGTCAGTCGGTCGGTCAGTCGGTCGGTCAGTCGGTCTGTCAGTCGGTCGGTCGGTCGGTCGGTCGGTCGGTCGGTCCGTCAGTCGGTCGGTCGGTCGGTCGGTGTGTCAGTCGGTCAGTCGGTCTGTCAGTCGGTCAGTCGGTCAGTCAGTCCGTCAGTCGGTCGGGCGGTCGGTCGGTCCGTCGTTCGGTCGGTCAGTCGGTCGGTCGATCGGTCAGTCAGGTCGGTCTGTCAGTCGGTCAGTCGGTCAGTCAGTCCGTCAGTCGGTCGGGCGGTCGGTCGGTCCGTCGTTCGGTCGGTCAGTCGGTCGGTCGATCGGTCAGTCAGTCCGTCAGTCGGTCGGTCAGTCGGTCAGTCGGTCGGTCGGTCGGTCGGTCGGTCGATCGGTCGGTCGGTCGGTCGACGGTCGGTCGGTCGGGTCGGTCGGTCGGATGGTCGGTCGGTCGGTCGGTCGGTCGGTCGGTCGGTCGGTCGGTCGGTCGGTCGGTCGGTCGGTCGGTCGGATGGTCGGTCGGTCGGTCGTTCGGTCGGTCGGTCGGTCAGTCAGTCGGTCAGTCCGTCGGTCAGTCGGTCAGTCGGTCGGTCAGACGGTCGGTCGGTCGGTCGGTCGGTCGGTCGGTCGGTCGGTCGGTCGGTCGGTCGGTCGGTCGGTCGGTCGGTCGGTCGGTCGGTCGGTCGGTCGGTCGGATGGTCGGTCGGTCGGTCGGTCTGTCTGTCTGTCTGTCAGTCGGTCTGTCAGTCGGTCAGTCAGTCCGTCAGTCGGTCGGTCGGTCGGTCGGTCTGTCGGTCGGTCGGTCGGTCGGTCTGTCAGTCAGTCAGTCGGTCGGTCTGTCAGTCGGTCTGTCAGTCGGTCAGTCGGTCAGTCAGTCCGTCAGTCGGTCGGTCGGTCGGTCGGTCTGTCGGTCAGTCGGTCAGTCAGTCGGTCGGTCAGTCGGTCAGTCGGTCCGTCGGTCAGTCGGTCAGTCGGTCAGTCAGTCCGTCGTTCGGTCGGTCGGTCGGTCTGTCAGTCAGTCAGTCGATCAGTCGGTCAGTCGGTCAGTCAGTCCGTCAGTCGGTCGGTCGGTCGGTCGGTCAGTCGGTCAGTCGGTCAGTCAGTCGGTCGGTCAGTCGATCAGTCGGTCGGTCGGTCGGTCAGTCGGTCGGTCGGTGGGTCGGTCGGTTGGTCGGTCGGTCGGTCGGTCGGTCGGTCGGTCGTCGGTCTGTCAGTCGGTCAGTCGGTCTGTCAGTCGGTCGGTCGGTCGGTCGGTCCGTCAGTCGGTCGGTCGGTCGGTCGGTGTGTCAGTCGGTCAGTCGGTCTGTCAGTCGGTCAGTCGGTCAGTCAGTCCGTCAGTCGGTCGGGCGGTCGGTCGGTCCGTCGTTCGGTCGGTCAGTCGGTCGGTCGATCGGTCAGTCAGTCCGTCAGTCGGTCGGTCAGTCGGTCAGTCGGTCGGTCGGTCGGTCAGTCGGTCGGTCGGTCGGTCAGTCGGTCAGTCGGTCAGTCAGTCGGTCGGTCAGTCGATCAGTCGGTCAGTCGGTCAGTCACTCCGTCGTTCGGTCGGTCAGTCGGTCGGTCGATCGGTCAGTCAGTCCGTCAGTCGGTCTGTCAGTCGGTCAGTCGGTCAGTCAGTCCGTCAGTCGGTCGGTCGGTCGGTCGGTCGGTCGGTCGGTCGGTCGGTCGGTCTGTCAGTCAGTCAGTCGGTCGGTCTGTCAGTCGGTCTGTCAGTCGGTCAGTCGGTCAGTCAGTCCGTCAGTCGGTCGGTCGGTCGGTCGGTCTGTCGGTCAGTCGGTCAGTCAGTCGGTCGGTCAGTCGGTCAGTCGGTCAGTCGGTCAGTCGGTCAGTCAGTCCGTCGTTCGGTCGGTCGGTCGGTCTGTCAGTCAGTCAGTCGGTCTGTCAGTCGGTCAGTCGGTCAGTCAGTCCGTCAGTCTGTCGGTCGGTCGGTCGGTCAGTCGGTCAGTCGGTCAGTCAGTCGGTCGGTCAGTCGATCAGTCGGTCAGTCGGTCAGTCACTCCGTCGTTCGGTCGGTCAGTCGGTCGGTCGATCGGTCAGTCAGTCCGTCAGTCGGTCGGTCAGTCGGTCAGTCGGTCGGTCGGTCGGTCAGTCGGTCGGTCGGTGGGTCGGTCGGTTGGTCGGTCGGTCGGTCGGTCGGTCGGTCGGTCGGTCGGTCTGTCAGTCGGTCAGTCGGTCTGTCAGTCGGTCAGTCGGTCAGTCAGTCCGTCAGTCGGTCGGTCGGTCGGTCGGTCGGTCGGTCGGTCGGTCGGTCGGTCGGTCGGTCAGTCGGTCAGACGGTCGGTCGGTCGGTCGGTCGGTAGGTTGGTCGGTCGGTCGGTCGGTCGGTCAGTCGGTCGGTCAGTCGGTCTGTCAGTCGGTCGGTCGGTCGGTCGGTCGGTCGGTCGGTCCGTCAGTCGGTCGGTCGGTCGGTCGGTGTGTCAGTCGGTCAGTCGGTCTGTCAGTCGGTCAGTCGGTCAGTCAGTCCGTCAGTCGGTCGGGCGGTCGGTCGGTCCGTCGTTCGGTCGGTCAGTCGGTCGGTCGATCGGTCAGTCAGTCCGTCAGTCGGTCGGTCAGTCGGTCAGTCGGTCGGTCGGTCGGTCAGTCGGTCGGTCGGTCGGTCAGTCGGTCAGTCGGTCAGTCAGTCGGTCGGTCAGTCGATCAGTCGGTCAGTCGGTCAGTCACTCCGTCGTTCGGTCGGTCAGTCGGTCGGTCGATCGGTCAGTCAGTCCGTCAGTCGGTCGGTCAGTCGGTCAGTCGGTCGGTCGGTCGGTCAGTCGGTAGGTTGGTCGGTCGGTCGGTCGGTCGGTCGGTCAGTCGGTCGGTCAGTCGGTCGGTCAGTCGGTCTGTCAGTCGGTCGGTCGGTCGGTCGGTCGGTCGGTCGGTCCGTCAGTCGGTCGGTCGGTCGGTCGGTGTGTCAGTCGGTCAGTCGGTCTGTCAGTCGGTCAGTCGGTCAGTCAGTCCGTCAGTCGGTCGGGCGGTCGGTCGGTCCGTCGTTCGGTCGGTCAGTCGGTCGGTCGATCGGTCAGTCAGTCCGTCAGTCGGTCGGTCAGTCGGTCAGTCGGTCGGTCGGTCGGTCGGTCGGTCGATCGGTCGGTCGGTCGGTCGGACGGTCGGTCGGTCGGTCGGTCGGTCGGATGGTCGGTCGGTCGGTCGGTCGGTCGGTCGGTCGGTCGGTCGGTCGGTCGGTCGGTCGGTCGGTCGGTCGGATGGTCGGTCGGTCGGTCGGTCGGTCGGTCGGTCGGTCGGTCGGTCAGTCGGTCGGTCAGTCCGTCGGTCAGTCGGTCAGTCGGTCGGTCAGACGGTCGGTCGGTCGGTCGGTCGGTCGGTCGTCGGTCGGTCGGTCGGTCGGTCGGTCGGTCGGTCGGTCGGTCGGTCGGTCGGTCGGTCGGTCGGTCGGATGGTCGGTCGGTCGGTCGGTCTGTCTGTCTGTCTGTCAGTCGGTCTGTCAGTCGGTCAGTCAGTCCGTCAGTCGGTCGGTCGGTCGGTCGGTCTGTCGGACGGTCGGTCGGTCGGTCTGTCAGTCAGTCAGTCGGTCGGTCTGTCAGTCGGTCTGTCAGTCGGTCAGTCGGTCAGTCAGTCCGTCAGTCGGTCGGTCGGTCGGTCGGTCTGTCGGTCAGTCGGTCAGTCAGTCGGTCGGTCAGTCGGTCAGTCGGTCCGTCGGTCAGTCGGTCAGTCGGTCAGTCAGTCCGTCGTTCGGTCGGTCGGTCGGTCTGTCAGTCAGTCAGTCGGTCTGTCAGTCGGTCAGTCGGTCAGTCAGTCCGTCAGTCGGTCGGTCGGTCGGTCGGTCAGTCGGTCAGTCGGTCAGTCAGTCGGTCGGTCAGTCGATCAGTCGGTCAGTCGGTCAGTCACTCCGTCGTTCGGTCGGTCAGTCGGTCGGTCAGTCGGTCAGTCGGTCGGTCGGTCGGTCAGTCGGTCGGTCGGTGGGTCGGTCGGTTGGTCGGTCGGTCGGTCGGTCGGTCGGTCGGTCGGTCGGTCTGTCAGTCGGTCAGTCGGTCTGTCAGTCGGTCAGTCGGTCAGTCAGTCCGTCAGTCGGTCGGTCGGTCGGTCGGTCGGTCGGTCGGTCGGTCGGTCGGTCGGTCGGTCGGTCAGTCGGTCAGACGGTCGGTCGGTCGGTCGGTCGGTAGGTTGGTCGGTCGGTCGGTCGGTCGGTCAGTCGGTCGGTCAGTCGGTCTGTCAGTCGGTCGGTCGGTCGGTCGGTCGGTCGGTCGGTCCGTCAGTCGGTCGGTCGGTCGGTCGGTGTGTCAGTCGGTCAGTCGGTCTGTCAGTCGGTCAGTCGGTCAGTCAGTCCGTCAGTCGGTCGGGCGGTCGGTCGGTCCGTCGTTCGGTCGGTCAGTCGGTCGGTCGATCGGTCAGTCAGTCCGTCAGTCGGTCGGTCAGTCGGTCAGTCGGTCGGTCGGTCGGTCGGTCGGTCGATCGGTCGGTCGGTCGGTCGGACGGTCGGTCGGTCGGTCGGTCGGTCGGATGGTCGGTCGGTCGGTCGGTCGGTCGGTCGGTCGGTCGGTCGGTCGGTCGGTCGGTCGGTCGGTCGGTCGGATGGTCGGTCGGTCGGTCGGTCGGTCGGTCGGTCGGTCGGTCGGTCAGTCGGTCGGTCAGTCCGTCGGTCAGTCGGTCAGTCGGTCGGTCAGACGGTCGGTCGGTCGGTCGGTCGGTCGGTCGGTCGGTCGGTCGGTCGGTCGGTCGGTCGGTCGGTCGGTCGGTCGGATGGTCGGTCGGTCGGTCGGTCGGTCGGTCGGTCTGTCAGTCGGTCAGTCGGTCAGTCAGTCCGTCAGTCGGTCGGTCGGTCGGTCGGTCGGTCGGTCTGTCGGTCGGTCGGTCGGTCGGGTCGGTCTGTCAGTCAGTCAGTCGGTCGGTCTGTCAGTCGGTCTGTCAGTCGGTCAGTCGGTCAGTCAGTCCGTCAGTCGGTCGGTCGGTCGGTCGGTCTGTCGGTCAGTCGGTCAGTCAGTCGGTCGGTCAGTCGGTCAGTCGGTCAGTCGGTCAGTCAGTCCGTCGTTCGGTCGGTCGGTCGGTCTGTCAGTCAGTCATTCGGTCTGTCAGTCGGTCAGTCGGTCAGTCAGTCCGTCAGTCTGTCGGTCGGTCGGTCGGTCGGTCGGTCGGTCGGTCGGTCGGTCGGTCGGTCGGTCGGATGGTCGGTCGGTCGGTCGGTCGGTCTGTCTGTCTGTCAGTCGGTCTGTCAGTCGGTCAGTCGGTCAGTCAGTCCGTCAGTCGGTCGGTCGGTCGATCAGTTGGTCAGTCGGTCAGTCACTCCGTCGTTCGGTCGGTCAGTCGGTCGGTCTATCGGTCGGTCGGTCGGTCGGTCCGTCAGTCGGTCGGCCAGTCGGTCAGTCGGTCGGTCGGTCGGTCGGTCGGTCGGTCGGTCGGTCGGTCGGTCGGTCGGTCGGATGGTCGGTCGGTCGGTCGGTCGGTCGGTCGGTCAGTCGGTCGGTCAGTCCGTCGGTCAGTCGGTCAGTCGGTCGGTCAGACGGTCGGTCGGTCGGTCGGTCGGTCAGTCAGTCCGTCGTTCGGTCGGTCGGTCGGTCTGTCAGTCAGTCAGTCAGTCGGTCTGTCAGTCGGTCAGTCGGTCAGTCAGTCCGTCAGTCTGTCGGTCGGTCGGTCGGTCAGTCGGTCAGTCGGTCAGTCAGTCGGTCGGTCAGTCGATCAGTCGGTCAGTCGGTCAGTCACTCCGTCGTTCGGTCGGTCGGTCGGTCGGTCGGTCAGTCGATCAGTCGGTCAGTCGGTCAGTCACTCCGTCGTTCGGTCGGTCAGTCGGTCGGTCGATCGGTCAGTCAGTCCGTCAGTCGGTCGGTCAGTCGGTCAGTCGGTCGGTCGGTCGGTCAGTCGGTCGGTCGGTCGGTCGGTCGGTTGGTCGGTCGGTCGGTCGGTCGGTCGGTCGGTCGGTCGGTCGGTCGGTCTGTCAGTCGGTCAGTCGGTCTGTCAGTCGGTCAGTCGGTCAGTCAGTCCGTCAGTCGGTCGGTCGGTCGGTCGGTCGTCCGTCAGTCGGTCGGTCGGTCAGTCGGTCGGTCGGTCGGTCGGTCGGTCGGTCGGTCGGTCGGTCAGTCGGTCAGTCGGTCGGTCGGTCGGTCAGTCGGTCGGTCGGTTGGTCGGTCGGTCGGTCGGTCGGTCCGTCAGTCGGTCGGTCAGTCGGTCAGTCGGTCGGTCGGTCTGTCAGTCGGTCGGTCGGTCGGTCGATCGGTCGGTCGGTCGGTCGGTCGGTCGGTCGGTCGGTTCGTCGGTCGGATGGTCGGTCGGTCGGTCGGTCGGTCAGTCGGTCGGTCAGTCCGTCGGTCAGTCGGTCAGTCGGTCGGTCAGACGGTCGGTCGGTCGGTCGGTCAGTCGGTCAGTCAGTCCGTCAGTCTGTCGGTCGGTCGGTCGGTCAGTCGGTCAGTCGGTCAGTCAGTCGGTCGGTCAGTCGATCAGTCGGTCAGTCGGTCAGTCACTCCGTCGTTCGGTCGGTCAGTCGGTCGGTCGATCGGTCAGTCAGTCCGTCAGTCGGTCGGTCAGTCGGTCAGTCGGTCGGTCGGTCGGCCGGTCGGTCGGTCGGTCGGTCAGTCGGTCAGTCGGTCGGTCGGTCGGTCAGTCGGTCGGTCGGTTGGTCGGTCGGTCGGTCGGTCGGTCCGTCAGTCGGTCGGTCAGTCGGTCAGTCGGTCGGTCGGTCGGTCAGTCGGTCGGTCGGTCGGTCGATCGGTCGGTCGGTCGGTCAGTCAGTCGGTCGGTCAGTCGATCAGTCGGTCAGTCGGTCAGTCACTCCGTCGTTCGGTCGGTCAGTCGGTCGGTCGATCGGTCAGTCAGTCCGTCAGTCGGTCGGTCAGTCGGTCAGTCGGTCGGTCGGTCGGCCGGTCGGTCGGTCGGTCGGTCAGTCGGTCAGTCACTCCGTCGTTCGGTCGGTCGGTCGGTCGGTCGGTCAGTCGATCAGTCGGTCAGTCGGTCAGTCACTCCGTCGTTCGGTCGGTCAGTCGGTCGGTCGATCGGTCAGTCAGTCCGTCAGTCGGTCGGTCAGTCGGTCAGTCGGTCGGTCGGTCGGTCAGTCGGTCGGTCGGTCGGTCGGTCGGTTGGTCGGTCGGTCGGTCGGTCGTCGGTCGGTCGGTCGGTCGGTCGGTCTGTCAGTCGGTCAGTCGGTCTGTCAGTCGGTCAGTCGGTCAGTCAGTCCGTCAGTCGGTCGGTCGGTCGGTCGGTCGGTCCGTCAGTCGGTCGGTCGGTCAGTCGGTCGGTCGGTCGGTCGGTCGGTCGGTCGGTCGGTCGGTCGGTCAGTCGGTCAGTCGGTCGGTCGGTCGGTCAGTCGGTCGGTCGGTTGGTCGGTCGGTCGGTCGGTCGGTCCGTCAGTCGGTCGGTCAGTCGGTCAGTCGGTCGGTCGGTCTGTCAGTCGGTCGGTCGGTCGGTCGATCGGTCGGTCGGTCGGTCGGTCGGTCGGTCGGTCGGTCGGTTCGTCGGTCGGATGGTCGGTCGGTCGGTCGGTCGGTCAGTCGGTCGGTCAGTCCGTCGGTAAGTCGGTCAGTCGGTCGGTCAGACGGTCGGTCGGTCGGTCGGTCGGTCGGTCGGTCGGTCAGTCGGTCAGTCAGTCCGTCAGTCTGTCGGTCGGTCGGTCGGTCAGTCGGTCAGTCGGTCAGTCAGTCGGTCGGTCAGTCGATCAGTCGGTCAGTCGGTCAGTCACTCCGTCGTTCGGTCGGTCAGTCGGTCGGTCGATCGGTCAGTCAGTCCGTCAGTCGGTCGGTCAGTCGGTCAGTCGGTCGGTCGGTCGGCCGGTCGGTCGGTCGGTCGGTCAGTCGGTCAGTCGGTCGGTCGGTCGGTCAGTCGGTCGGTCGGTGGTCGGTCGGTCGGTCGGTCGGTCCGTCAGTCGGTCGGTCAGTCGGTCAGTCGGTCGGTCGGTCGGTCAGTCGGTCGGTCGGTCGGTCGATCGGTCGGTCGGTCGGTCGGTCGGTCGGTCGGTCGGTCAGTCAGTCCGTCAGTCTGTCAGACGGTCGGTCGGTCGGTCGGTCGGTAGGTTGGTCGGTCGGTCGGTCGGTCGGTCATTCGGTCGGTCAGTCGGTCTGTCAGTCGGTCGGTCGGTCGGTCGGTCGGTCGGTCGGTCGGTCGGTCGGTCCGTCAGTCGGTCGGTCGGTCGGTCAGTCGGTCAGTCACTCCGTCGTTCGGTCGGTCGGATGGTCGGTCGGTCGGTCGGTCGGTCGGTCAGTCGGTCAGTCGGTCAGTCAGTCGGTCGGTCAGTCGATCAGTCGGTCAGTCGGTCAGTCACTCCGTCGTTCGGTCGGTCAGTCGGTCGGTCGATCGGTCAGTCAGTCCGTCAGTCGGTCGGTCAGTCGGTCAGTCGGTCGGTCGGTCGGCCGGTCAGTCGGTCAGTCGGTCTGTCAGTCGGTCAGTCGGTCAGTCAGTCCGTCAGTCGGTCGGGCGGTCGGTCGGTCCGTCGTTCGGTCGGTCAGTCGGTCGGTCGATCGGTCAGTCAGTCCGTCAGTCGGTCGGTCAGTCGGTCAGTCGGTCGGTCGGTCGGTCAGTCGGTCGGTCGGTCGGTCAGTCGGTCAGTCGGTCAGTCAGTCGGTCGGTCAGTCGATCAGTCGGTCAGTCGGTCAGTCACTCCGTCGTTCGGTCGGTCAGTCGGTCGGTCGATCGGTCAGTCAGTCCGTCAGTCGGTCGGTCAGTCGGTCAGTCGGTCGGTCGGTCGGTCAGTCGGTTGGTTGGTCGGTCGGTCGTCGGTCGGTCAGTCGGTCGGTCAGTCGGTCGGTCAGTCGGTCTGTCAGTCGGTCGGTCGGTCGGTCGGTGTGTCAGTCGGTCAGTCGGTCTGTCAGTCGGTCAGTCGGTCAGTCAGTCCGTCAGTCGGTCGGGCGGTCGGTCGGTCCGGCGTTCGGTCGGTCAGTCGGTCGGTCGATCGGTCAGTCAGTCCGTCAGTCGGTCGGTCAGTCGGTCAGTCGGTCGGTCGGTCGGTCGGTCGGTCGGTCGATCGGTCGGTCGGTCGGTCGGACGGTCGGTCGGTCGGTCAGTCGGTCGGTCAGTCCGTCGGTCAGTCGGTCAGTCGGTCGGTCAGACGGTCGGTCGGTCTGTCTGTCTGTCAGTCGGTCTGTCAGTCGGTCAGTCGGTCAGTCAGTCCGTCAGTCGGTCGGTCGGTCGGTCGGTCGGTCTGTCGGTCGGTCGGTCGGTCGGTCTGTCAGTCAGTCAGTCGGTCGGTCTGTCAGTCGGTCTGTCAGTCGGTCAGTCGGTCAGTCAGTCCGTCAGTCGGTCGGTCGGTCGGTCGGTCTGTCGGTCAGTCGGTCAGTCAGTCGGTCGGTCAGTCGGTCAGTCGGTCCGTCGGTCAGTCGGTCAGTCGGTCAGTCAGTCCGTCGTTCGGTCGGTCGGTCGGTCTGTCAGTCAGTCAGTCGGTCTGTCAGTCGGTCAGTCGGTCAGTCAGTCCGTCAGTCGGTCGGTCGGTCGGTCGGTCAGTCGGTCAGTCGGTCAGTCAGTCGGTCGGTCAGTCGATCAGTCGGTCAGTCGGTCAGTCACTCCGTCGTTCGGTCGGTCAGTCGGTCGGTCGATCGGTCAGTCAGTCCGTCAGTCGGTCGGTCAGTCGGTCAGTCGGTCGGTCGGTCGGTCAGTCGGTCGGTCGGTGGGTCGGTCGGTTGGTCGGTCGGTCGGTCGGTCGGTCGGTCGGTCGGTCGGTCGGTCAGTCGGTCAGTCGGTCTGTCAGTCGGTCAGTCGGTCAGTCAGTCCGTCAGTCGGTCGGTCGGTCGGTCGGTCGGTCGGTCGGTCGGTCGGTCGGTCGGTCGGTCGGTCAGTCGGTCAGACGGTCGGTCGGTCGGTCGGTCGGTAGGTTGGTCGGTCGGTCGGTCGGTCGGTCAGTCGGTCGGTCAGTCGGTCTGTCAGTCGGTCGGTCGGTCGGTCGGTCGGTCGGTCGGTCCGTCAGTCGGTCGGTCGGTCGGTCGGTGTGTCAGTCGGTCAGTCGGTCTGTCAGTCGGTCAGTCGGTCAGTCAGTCCGTCAGTCGGTCGGGCGGTCGGTCGGTCCGTCGTTCGGTCGGTCAGTCGGTCGGTCGATCGGTCAGTCAGTCCGTCAGTCGGTCGGTCAGTCGGTCAGTCGGTCGGTCGGTCGGTCGGTCGGTCGATCGGTCGGTCGGTCGGTCGGACGGTCGGTCGGTCGGTCGGTCGGTCGGATTGTCGGTCGGTCGGTCGGTCGGTCGGTCGGTCGGTCGGTCGGTCGGTCGGTCGGTCGGTCGGTCGGATGGTCGGTCGGTCGGTCGGTCGGTCGGTCGGGTCGGTCGGTCGGTCAGTCGGTCGGTCAGTCCGTCGGTCAGTCGGTCAGTCGGTCGGTCAGACGGTCGGTCGGTCGGTCGGTCGGTCGGTCGGTCGGTCGGTCGGTCGGTCGGTCGGTCGGTCGGTCGGTCGGTCGGATGGTCGGTCGGTCGGTCGGTCGGTCGGTCGGTCTGTCAGTCGGTCAGTCGGTCAGTCAGTCCGTCAGTCGGTCGGTCGGTCGGTCGGTCGGTCGGTCTGTCGGTCGGTCGGTCGGTCGGTCGGTCTGTCAGTCAGTCAGTCGGTCGGTCTGTCAGTCGGTCTGTCAGTCGGTCAGTCGGTCAGTCAGTCCGTCAGTCGGTCGGTCGGTCGGTCGGTCTGTCGGTCAGTCGGTCAGTCAGTCGGTCGGTCAGTCGGTCAGTCGGTCAGTCGGTCAGTCAGTCCGTCGTTCGGTCGGTCGGTCGGTCTGTCAGTCAGTCATTCGGTCTGTCAGTCGGTCAGTCGGTCAGTCAGTCCGTCAGTCTGTCGGTCGGTCGGTCGGTCGGTCGGTCGGTCGGTCGGTCGGTCGGTCGGTCGGATGGTCGGTCGGTCGGTCGGTCGGTCTGTCTGTCTGTCAGTCGGTCTGTCAGTCGGTCAGTCGGTCAGTCAGTCCGTCAGTCGGTCGGTCGGTCGATCAGTTGGTCAGTCGGTCACTCCGTCGTTCGGTCGGTCAGTCGGTCGGTCTATCGGTCGGTCGGTCGGTCGGTCCGTCAGTCGGTCGGCCAGTCGGTCAGTCGGTCGGTCGGTCGGTCGGTCGGTCGGTCGGTCGGTCGGTCGGTCGGTCGGTCGGATGGTCGGTCGGTCGGTCGGTCGGTCGGTCGGTCAGTCGGTCGGTCAGTCCGTCGGTCAGTCGGTCAGTCGGTCGGTCAGACGGTCGGTCGGTCGGTCGGTCGGTCAGTCAGTCCGTCGTTCGGTCGGTCGGTCGGTCTGTCAGTCAGTCAGTCGGTCTGTCAGTCGGTCAGTCGGTCAGTCAGTCCGTCAGTCTGTCGGTCGGTCGGTCGGTCAGTCGGTCAGTCGGTCAGTCAGTCGGTCGGTCAGTCGATCAGTCGGTCAGTCGGTCAGTCACTCCGTCGTTCGGTCGGTCGGTCGGTCGGTCGGTCAGTCGATCAGTCGGTCAGTCGGTCAGTCACTCCGTCGTTCGGTCGGTCAGTCGGTCGGTCGATCGGTCAGTCAGTCCGTCAGTCGGTCGGTCAGTCGGTCAGTCGGTCGGTCGGTCGGTCAGTCGGTCGGTCGGTCGGTCGGTCGGTTGGTCGGTCGGTCGGTCGGTCGGTCGGTCGGTCGGTCGGTCGGTCGGTCGGTCTGTCAGTCGGTCAGTCGGTCTGTCAGTCGGTCAGTCGGTCAGTCAGTCCGTCAGTCGGTCGGTCGGTCGGTCGGTCGGTCCGTCAGTCGCGTCGGTCGGTCGGTCGGTCGGTCGGTCGGTCGGTCGGTCGGTCGGTCGGTCGGTCGGTCAGTCGGTCAGTCGGTCGGTCGGTCGGTCAGTCGGTCGGTCGGTTGGTCGGTCGGTCGGTCGGTCGGTCCGTCAGTCGGTCGGTCAGTCGGTCAGTCGGTCGGTCGGTCTGTCAGTCGGTCGGTCGGTCGGTCGATCGGTCGGTCGGTCGGTCGGTCGGTCGGTCGGTCGGTTCGTCGGTCGGATGGTCGGTCGGTCGGTCGGTCGGTCAGTCGGTCGGTCAGTCCGTCGGTCAGTCGGTCAGTCGGTCGGTCAGACGGTCGGTCGGTCGGTCGGTCAGTCGGTCAGTCAGTCCGTCAGTCTGTCGGTCGGTCGGTCGGTCAGTCGGTCAGTCGGTCAGTCAGTCGGTCGGTCAGTCGATCAGTCGGTCAGTCGGTCAGTCACTCCGTCGTTCGGTCGGTCAGTCGGTCGGTCGATCGGTCAGTCAGTCCGTCAGTCGGTCGGTCAGTCGGTCAGTCGGTCGGTCGGTCGGCCGGTCGGTCGGTCGGTCGGTCAGTCGGTCAGTCGGTCGGTCGGTCGGTCAGTCGGTCGGTCGGTTGGTCGGTCGGTCGGTCGGTCGGTCCGTCAGTCGGTCGGTCAGTCGGTCAGTCGGTCGGTCGGTCGGTCAGTCGGTCGGTCGGTCGGTCGATCGGTCGGTCGGTCGGTCAGTCAGTCGGTCGGTCAGTCGATCAGTCGGTCAGTCGGTCAGTCACTCCGTCGTTCGGTCGGTCAGTCGGTCGGTCGATCGGTCAGTCAGTCCGTCAGTCGGTCGGTCAGTCGGTCAGTCGGTCGGTCGGTCGGCCGGTCGGTCGGTCGGTCGGTCAGTCGGTCAGTCACTCCGTCGTTCGGTCGGTCGGTCGGTCGGTCGGTCAGTCGATCAGTCGGTCAGTCGGTCAGTCACTCCGTCGTTCGGTCGGGTCAGTCGGTCGGTCGATCGGTCAGTCAGTCCGTCAGTCGGTCGGTCAGTCGGTCAGTCGGTCGGTCGGTCGGTCAGTCGGTCGGTCGGTCGGTCGGTCGGTTGGTCGGTCGGTCGGTCGGTCGGTCGGTCGGTCGGTCGGTCGGTCGGTCGGTCTGTCAGTCGGTCGGTCGGTCTGTCAGTCGGTCAGTCGGTCGGTCGGTCAGTCGGTCAGTCGGTCGGTCGGTCGGTCAGTCGGTCGGTCGGTTGGTCGGTCGGTCGGTCGGTCGGTCCGTCAGTCGGTCGGTCAGTCGGTCAGTCGGTCGGTCGGTCTGTCAGTCGGTCGGTCGGTCGGTCGATCGGTCGGTCGGTCGGTCGGTCGGTCGGTCGGTCGGTCGGTTCGTCGGTCGGATGGTCGGTCGGTCGGTCGGTCGGTCAGTCGGTCGGTCAGTCCGTCGGTCAGTCGGTCAGTCGGTCGGTCAGACGGTCGGTCGGTCGGTCGGTCGGTCGGTCGGTCGGTCAGTCGGTCAGTCAGTCCGTCAGTCTGTCGGTCGGTCGGTCGGTCAGTCGGTCAGTCGGTCAGTCAGTCGGTCGGTCAGTCGATCAGTCGGTCAGTCGGTCAGTCACTCCGTCGTTCGGTCGGTCAGTCGGTCGGTCGATCGGTCAGTCAGTCCGTCAGTCGGTCGGTCAGTCGGTCAGTCGGTCGGTCGGTCGGCCGGTCGGTCGGTCGGTCGGTCAGTCGGTCAGTCGGTCGGTCGGTCGGTCAGTCGGTCGGTCGGTTGGTCGGTCGGTCGGTCGGTCGGTCCGTCAGTCGGTCGGTCAGTCGGTCAGTCGGTCGGTCGGTCGGTCAGTCGGTCGGTCGGTCGGTCGATCGGTCGGTCGGTCGGTCGGTCGGTCGGTCGGTCGGTCAGTCAGTCCGTCAGTCTGTCAGACGGTCGGTCGGTCGGTCGGTCGGTAGGTTGGTCGGTCGGTCGGTCGGTCGGTCAGTCGGTCGGTCAGTCGGTCTGTCAGTCGGTCGGTCGGTCGGTCGGTCGGTCGGTCGGTCGGTCGGTCGGTCCGTCAGTCGGTCGGTCGGTCGGTCAGTCGGTCAGTCACTCCGTCGTTCGGTCGGTCGGATGGTCGGTCGGTCGGTCGGTCGGTCGGTCAGTCGGTCAGTCGGTCAGTCAGTCGGTCGGTCAGTCGATCAGTCGGTCAGTCGGTCAGTCACTCCGTCGTTCGGTCGGTCAGTCGGTCGGTCGATCGGTCAGTCAGTCCGTCAGTCGGTCGGTCAGTCGGTCAGTCGGTCGGTCGGTCGGCCGGTCAGTCGGTCAGTCGGTCTGTCAGTCGGTCAGTCGGTCAGTCAGTCCGTCAGTCGGTCGGGCGGTCGGTCGGTCCGTCGTTCGGTCGGTCAGTCGGTCGGTCGATCGGTCAGTCAGTCCGTCAGTCGGTCGGTCAGTCGGTCAGTCGGTCGGTCGGTCGGTCAGTCGGTCGGTCGGTCGGTCAGTCGGTCAGTCGGTCAGTCAGTCGGTCGGTCAGTCGATCAGTCGGTCAGTCGGTCAGTCACTCCGTCGTTCGGTCGGTCAGTCGGTCGGTCGATCGGTCAGTCAGTCCGTCAGTCGGTCGGTCAGTCGGTCAGTCGGTCGGTCGGTCGGTCAGTCGGTTGGTTGGTCGGTCGGTCGGTCGGTCGGTCAGTCGGTCGGTCAGTCGGTCGGTCAGTCGGTCTGTCAGTCGGTCGGTCGGTCGGTCGGTGTGTCAGTCGGTCAGTCGGTCTGTCAGTCGGTCAGTCGGTCAGTCAGTCCGTCAGTCGGTCGGGCGGTCGGTCGGTCCGGCGTTCGGTCGGTCAGTCGGTCGGTCGATCGGTCAGTCAGTCCGTCAGTCGGTCGGTCAGTCGGTCAGTCGGTCGGTCGGTCGGTCGGTCGGTCGATCGGTCGGTCGGTCGGTCGGACGGTCGGTCGGTCGGTCAGTCGGTCGGTCAGTCCGTCGGTCAGTCGGTCAGTCGGTCGGTCAGACGGTCGGTCGGTCTGTCTGTCTGTCAGTCGGTCTGTCAGTCGGTCAGTCGGTCAGTCAGTCCGTCAGTCGGTCGGTCGGTCGGTCGGTCGGTCTGTCGGTCGGTCGGTCGGTCGGTCTGTCAGTCAGTCAGTCGGTCGGTCTGTCAGTCGGTCTGTCAGTCGGTCAGTCGGTCAGTCAGTCCGTCAGTCGGTCGGTCGGTCGGTCGGTCTGTCGGTCAGTCGGTCAGTCAGTCGGTCGGTCAGTCGGTCAGTCGGTCAGTCGGTCAGTCAGTCCGTCGTTCGGTCGGTCGGTCGGTCTGTCAGTCAGTCAGTCGGTCTGTCAGTCGGTCAGTCGGTCAGTCAGTCCGTCAGTCTGTCGGTCGGTCGGTCGGTCAGTCGGTCAGTCGGTCAGTCAGTCGGTCGGTCAGTCGATCAGTCGGTCAGTCGGTCAGTCACTCCGTCGTTCGGTCGGTCAGTCGGTCGGTCGATCGGTCAGTCAGTCCGTCAGTCGGTCGGTCAGTCGGTCAGTCGGTCGGTCGGTCGGTCAGTCGGTCGGTCGGTGGGTCGGTCGGTTGGTCGGTCGGTCGGTCGGTCGGTCGGTCGGTCGGTCGGTCGGTCTGTCAGTCGGTCAGTCGGTCTGTCAGTCGGTCAGTCGGTCAGTCAGTCCGTCAGTCGGTCGGTCGGTCGGTCGGTCGGTCGGTCGGTCGGTCGGTCGGTCGGTCAGTCGATCAGACGGTCGGTCGGTCGGTCGGTCGGTAGGTTGGTCGGTCGGTCGGTCGGTCGGTCAGTCGGTCGGTCAGTCGGTCTGTCAGTCGGTCGGTCGGTCGGTCGGTCGGTCGGTCGGTCCGTCAGTCGGTCGGTCGGTCGGTCGGTGTGTCAGTCGGTCAGTCGGTCTGTCAGTCGGTCAGTCGGTCAGTCAGTCCGTCAGTCGGTCGGTCGGTCGGTCGATCGGTCGGTCGGTCGGTCGGTCGGTCGGTCGGTCGGTCGGTTCGTCGGTCGGATGGTCGGTCGGTCGGTCGGTCGGTCAGTCGGTCGGTCAGTCCGTCGGTCAGTCGGTCAGTCGGTCGGTCAGACGGTCGGTCGGTCGGTCGGTCGGTCGGTCGGTCGGTCAGTCGGTCAGTCAGTCCGTCAGTCTGTCGGTCGGTCGGTCGGTCAGTCGGTCAGTCGGTCAGTCAGTCGGTCGGTCAGTCGATCAGTCGGTCAGTCGGTCAGTCACTCCGTCGTTCGGTCGGTCAGTCGGTCGGTCGATCGGTCAGTCAGTCCGTCAGTCGGTCGGTCAGTCGGTCAGTCGGTCGGTCGGTCGGCCGGTCGGTCGGTCGGTCGGTCAGTCGGTCAGTCGGTCGGTCGGTCGGTCAGTCGGTCGGTCGGTTGGTCGGTAGGTCGGTCGGTCGGTCCGTCAGTCGGTCGGTCAGTCGGTCAGTCGGTCGGTCGGTCGGTCAGTCGGTCGGTCGGTCGGTCGATCGGTCGGTCGGTCGGTCGGTCGGTCGGTCGGTCGGTCAGTCAGTCCGTCAGTCTGTCAGACGGTCGGTCGGTCGGTCGGTCGGTAGGTTGGTCGGTCGGTCGGTCGGTCGGTCAGTCGGTCGGTCAGTCGGTCTGTCAGTCGGTCGGTCGGTCGGTCGGTCGGTCGGTCGGTCGGTCGGTCGGTCCGTCAGTCGGTCGGTCGGTCGGTCAGTCGGTCAGTCACTCCGTCGTTCGGTCGGTCGGATGGTCGGTCGGTCGGTCGGTCGGTCGGTCAGTCGGTCAGTCGGTCAGTCAGTCGGTCGGTCAGTCGATCAGTCGGTCAGTCGGTCAGTCACTCCGTCGTTCGGTCGGTCAGTCGGTCGGTCGATCGGTCAGTCAGTCCGTCAGTCGGTCGGTCAGTCGGTCAGTCGGTCGGTCGGTCGGCCGGTCAGTCGGTCAGTCGGTCTGTCAGTCGGTCAGTCGGTCAGTCAGTCCGTCAGTCGGTCGGGCGGTCGGTCGGTCCGTCGTTCGGTCGGTCAGTCGGTCGGTCGATCGGTCAGTCAGTCCGTCAGTCGGTCGGTCAGTCGGTCAGTCGGTCGGTCGGTCGGTCAGTCGGTCGGTCGGTCGGTCAGTCGGTCAGTCGGTCAGTCAGTCGGTCGGTCAGTCGATCAGTCGGTCAGTCGGTCAGTCACTCCGTCGTTCGGTCGGTCAGTCGGTCGGTCGATCGGTCAGTCAGTCCGTCAGTCGGTCGGTCAGTCGGTCAGTCGGTCGGTCGGTCGGTCAGTCGGTAGGTTGGTCGGTCGGTCGGTCGGTCGGTCAGTCGGTCGGTCAGTCGGTCGGTCAGTCGGTCTGTCAGTCGGTCGGTCGGTCGGTCGGTGTGTCAGTCGGTCAGTCGGTCTGTCAGTCGGTCAGTCGGTCAGTCAGTCCGTCAGTCGGTCGGGCGGTCGGTCGGTCCGGCGTTCGGTCGGTCAGTCGGTCGGTCGATCGGTCAGTCAGTCCGTCAGTCGGTCGGTCAGTCGGTCAGTCGGTCGGTCGGTCGGTCGGTCGGTCGATCGGTCGGTCGGTCGGTCGGACGGTCGGTCGGTCGGTCAGTCGGTCGGTCAGTCCGTCGGTCAGTCGGTCAGTCGGTCGGTCAGACGGTCGGTCGGTCTGTCTGTCTGTCAGTCGGTCTGTCAGTCGGTCAGTCGGTCAGTCAGTCCGTCAGTCGGTCGGTCGGTCGGTCGGTCGGTCTGTCGGTCGGTCGGTCGGTCGGTCTGTCAGTCAGTCAGTCGGTCGGTCTGTCAGTCGGTCTGTCAGTCGGTCAGTCGGTCAGTCAGTCCGTCAGTCGGTCGGTCGGTCGGTCGGTCTGTCGGTCAGTCGGTCAGTCAGTCGGTCGGTCAGTCGGTCAGTCGGTCAGTCGGTCAGTCAGTCCGTCGTTCGGTCGGTCGGTCGGTCTGTCAGTCAGTCAGTCGGTCTGTCAGTCGGTCAGTCGGTCAGGTCAGTCCGTCAGTCTGTCGGTCGGTCGGTCGGTCAGTCGGTCAGTCGGTCAGTCAGTCGGTCGGTCAGTCGATCAGTCGGTCAGTCGGTCAGTCACTCCGTCGTTCGGTCGGTCAGTCGGTCGGTCGATCGGTCAGTCAGTCCGTCAGTCGGTCGGTCAGTCGGTCAGTCGGTCGGTCGGTCGGTCAGTCGGTCGGTCGGTGGGTCGGTCGGTTGGTCGGTCGGTCGGTCGGTCGGTCGGTCGGTCGGTCGGTCGGTCTGTCAGTCGGTCAGTCGGTCTGTGAGTCGGTCAGTCGGTCAGTCAGTCCGTCAGTCGGTCGGTCGGTCGGTCGGTCGGTCGGTCGGTCGGTCGGTCGGTCGGTCAGTCGGTCAGACGGTCGGTCGGTCGGTCGGTCGGTAGGTTGGTCGGTCGGTCGGTCGGTCGGTCAGTCGGTCGGTCAGTCGGTCTGTCAGTCGGTCGGTCGGTCGGTCGGTCGGTCGGTCGGTCCGTCAGTCGGTCGGTCGGTCGGTCGGTGTGTCAGTCGGTCAGTCGGTCTGTCAGTCGGTCAGTCGGTCAGTCAGTCCGTCAGTCGGTCGGGCGGTCGGTCGGTCCGTCGTTCGGTCGGTCAGTCGGTCGGTCGATCGGTCAGTCAGTCCGTCAGTCGGTCGGTCAGTCGGTCAGTCGGTCGGTCGGTCGGTCAGTCGGTCGGTCGGTCGGTCAGTCGGTCAGTCGGTCAGTCAGTCGGTCGGTCAGTCGATCAGTCGGTCAGTCGGTCAGTCACTCCGTCGTTCGGTCGGTCAGTCGGTCGGTCGATCGGTCAGTCAGTCCGTCAGTCGGTCGGTCAGTCGGTCAGTCGGTCGGTCGGTCGGTCGGTCGGTCGATCGGTCGGTCGGTCGGTCGGACGGTCGGTCGGTCGGTCGGTCGGTCGGATGGTCGGTCGGTCGGTCGGTCGGTCGGTCGGTCGGTCGGTCGGTCGGTCGGTCGGTCGGTCGGTCGGTCGGTCGGATGGTCGGTCGGTCGGTCGGTCGGTCGGTCGGTCGGTCGGTCGGTCAGTCGGTCGGTCAGTCCGTCGGTCAGTCGGTCAGTCGGTCGGTCAGACGGTCGTTCGGTCGGTCGGTCGGTCGGTCGGTCGGTCGGTCGGTCGGTCGGTCGGTCGGTCGGTCGGTCGGTCGGATGGTCGGTCGGTCGGTCGGTCGGTCTGTCTGTCTGTCAGTCGGTCTGTCAGTCGGTCAGTCGGTCAGTCAGTCCGTCAGTCGGTCGGTCGGTCGGTCGGTCGGTCTGTCGGTCGGTCGGTCGGTCGGTCTGTCAGTCAGTCAGTCGGTCGGTCTGTCAGTCGGTCTGTCAGTCGGTCAGTCGGTCAGTCAGTCCGTCAGTCGGTCGGTCGGTCGGTCGGTCTGTCGGTCAGTCGGTCAGTCAGTCGGTCGGTCAGTCGGTCAGTCGGTCAGTCGGTCAGTCGGTCAGTCAGTCCGTCGTTCGGTCGGTCGGTCGGTCTGTCAGTCAGTCAGTCGGTCTGTCAGTCGGTCTGTCAGTCGGTCAGTCGGTCAGTCAGTCCGTCAGTCTGTCGGTCGGTCGGTCGGTCAGTCGGTCAGTCGGTCAGTCAGTCGGTCGGTCAGTCGATCAGTCGGTCAGTCGGTCAGTCACTCCGTCGTTCGGTCGGTCAGTCGGTCGGTCGATCGGTCAGTCAGTCCGTCAGTCGGTCGGTCGGTCGGTCGGTCGGTCGGTCGGTCGGTCGGTCGGTCGGTCGGTCGTCGGTCGGTCGGTCGGTCGGTCGGATGGTCGGTCGGTCGGTCGGTCGGTCTGTCTGTCTGTCAGTCGGTCTGTCAGTCGGTCAGTCGGTCAGTCAGTCCGTCAGTCGGTCGGTCGGTCGGTCGGTCGGTCTGTCGGTCGGTCGGTCGGTCGGTCTGTCAGTCAGTCAGTCGGTCGGTCTGTCAGTCGGTCTGTCAGTCGGTCAGTCGGTCAGTCAGTCCGTCAGTCGGTCGGTCGGTCGGTCGGTCTGTCGGTCAGTCGGTCAGTCAGTCGGTCGGTCAGTCGGTCAGTCGGTCAGTCGGTCAGTCGGTCAGTCAGTCCGTCGTTCGGTCGGTCGGTCGGTCTGTCAGTCAGTCAGTCGGTCTGTCAGTCGGTCTGTCAGTCGGTCAGTCGGTCAGTCAGTCCGTCAGTCTGTCGGTCGGTCGGTCGGTCAGTCGGTCAGTCGGTCAGTCAGTCGGTCGGTCAGTCGATCAGTCGGTCAGTCGGTCAGTCGGTCAGTCAGTCCGTCGTTCGGTCGGTCGGTCGGTCTGTCAGTCAGTCAGTCGGTCTGTCAGTCGGTCTGTCAGTCGGTCAGTCGGTCAGTCAGTCCGTCAGTCTGTCGGTCGGTCGGTCGGTCAGTCGGTCAGTCGGTCAGTCAGTCGGTCGGTCAGTCGATCAGTCGGTCAGTCGGTCAGTCACTCCGTCGTTCGGTCGGTCAGTCGGTCGGTCGATCGGTCAGTCAGTCCGTCAGTCGGTCGGTCGGTCGGTCGGTCGGTCGGTCGGTCGGTCGGTCGGTGTCGGTCGGTCGGTCGGTCGGTCGGTCGGATGGTCGGTCGGTCGGTCGGTCGGTCTGTCTGTCTGTCAGTCGGTCTGTCAGTCGGTCAGTCGGTCAGTCAGTCCGTCAGTCGGTCGGTCGGTCGGTCGGTCGGTCTGTCGGTCGGTCGGTCGGTCGGTCTGTCAGTCAGTCAGTCGGTCGGTCTGTCAGTCGGTCTGTCAGTCGGTCAGTCGGTCAGTCAGTCCGTCAGTCGGTCGGTCGGTCGGTCGGTCTGTCGGTCAGTCGGTCAGTCAGTCGGTCGGTCAGTCGGTCAGTCGGTCAGTCGGTCAGTCGGTCAGTCAGTCCGTCGTTCGGTCGGTCGGTCGGTCTGTCAGTCAGTCAGTCGGTCTGTCAGTCGGTCTGTCAGTCGGTCAGTCGGTCAGTCAGTCCGTCAGTCTGTCGGTCGGTCGGTCGGTCAGTCGGTCAGTCGGTCAGTCAGTCGGTCGGTCAGTCGATCAGTCGGTCAGTCGGTCAGTCACTCCGTCGTTCGGTCGGTCAGTCGGTCGGTCGATCGGTCAGTCAGTCCGTCAG
>NW_027486635.1:0-21185 GCF_050908995.1 Andrena cerasifolii | reverse complement strand
CGAAAATTTTCTAAACGCACAAAATTGCGCTTTGTAACAGGAGATCATGCCGTTGAAAGAGATGGCACAAAGTAAAGTCTCCATAGAGCAAATCAAAGAGCGAGGAGTGGCGCAGATGTTTCGAGACAGTGACTGTTTAACGAAGAGACGCAGAATTTTGGAACGCCTCTTGAAAGGCCTGCGCCTCTTATTAGCAACTTAAAGGCGATGCCTTTGAATCTGAAATTTAGTATACCTCATTCCACTTCATGTTCTCCTGATATATTGGCCAAAACCTGCGAATATTTTCAGAATGCACAAAATTGCGCTTTTTAGCAGGAGATCATGCCGTTGAGAGAGATGGCACAAAGTAAAGTCTCCTTAGAGCAAATCAAAGAGCGAGGAGTGGCGCAGATGTTTCGAGACAGTGACTGTTTAACGAAGAGACGCAGAATTTTCGAACACCTCTTGAAAGGCCTGCGCCTCTTATTGGCAACTTTAAGACGATGCATTTGAAGCTGAAAATTTAGTATACCTCTTTCCACTTCATGTTCTCATGATATATTGGCCAAAATCTGGCGAAAATTTTCAAACGCACAAAATTGCGCTTTGTATCAGGAGAACATGCCGTCGAAAGAGATGGCACAAAGTATCGTCTCCGGAGAGCAAATCAATGAGCGAGAAGTGGCGCATGTGTTTCGAGACAGTGACTGTTTAACGAAGAGACGCAGAATTTTCGAACACCTCTTGAAAGGCCTGCGCCTCTTATTGGCAACTTTAAGGCCATGCATTTGAAGCTGAAATTTAGTATACCTCTTTCCACTTCATGTTCTCATGATACATTGGCCAAAATCTGGCGAAAATTTTCTAAACGCACAAAATTGCGCTTTGTAACAGGAGATCATGCCGTTGAAAGAGATGGCACAAAGTAACGTCTCCATAGAGCAAATCAAAGAGCGAGGAGTGGCGCAGATGTTTCGAGACAGTGACTGTTTAACGAAGAGACGCAGAATTTTGGAACGCCTCTTGAAAGGCCTCCGCCTTACATTTGCAACTTTAATGCGATGCCTTTGAAGCTGAAATTTAGTATACCTCTTTCCACCTTATGTTCTCATGATATGTTGGCCAAAACCTGCGAATATTTTCAGAATGCACAAAATTGCGCTTTTTAGCAGGAGATCATGCCGTTGAGAGAGATGGCACAAAGTAAAGTCTCCTTAGAGCAAATCAAAGAGCGAGGAGTGGCGCAGATGTTTCGAGACAGTGACTGTTTAACGAAGAGACGCAGAATTTTGGAACGCCTCTTGAAAGGCCTGCGCCTCTTATTAGCAACTTAAAGGCGATGCCTTTGAATCTGAAATTTAGTATACCTCATTCCACTTCATGTTCTCCTGATACATTGGCCAAAATTTGGCGAAAATTTTCAGAATGCACAAAATTGCGCTTTTTAACAGGAGATCATGCCGTTGAAAGAGATGGCACAAAGTAACGTCTCCATAGAGCAAATCAAAGAGCGAGGAGTGGCGCAGATGTTTCGAGACAGTGACTGTTTAACGAAGAGACGCAGAATTTTGGAACGCCTCTTGAAAGGCCTGCGCCTCTTGTTAGCAACTTAAAGGCGATGCCTTTGAATCTGAAATTTAGTATACCTCATTCCACTTCATGTTCTCCTGATATATTGGCCAAAACCTGAGAATATTTTCAGAATGCACAAAATTGCGCTTTTTAGCAGGAGATCATGCCGTTGAAAGAGATGGCCCAAAGTAACGTCTCCATAGAGCAAATCAAAGAGCGAGGAGTGGCGCAGATGTTTCGAGACAGTGACTGTTTAACGAAGAGACGCAGAATTTTGGAACGCCTCTTGAAAGGCCTGCGCCTCTTATTAGCAACTTAAAGGCGATGCATTTGAAGCTGAAATTTAGTATACCTCTTTCCACTTCATGTTCTCATGATACATTTGCCAAAATCTGGTGAAAATTTTCAGAATGCACAAAATTGCGCTTTGTAACAGGAGAACATGCCGTCGAAAGAGATGGCACAAAGTAACATCACCGGAGAGCAAATCATTGAGCGAGGAGTGGCGCAGATATTTCGAGACAGTGACTGTTTAACGAAGAGACGCAGAATTTTCGAACACCTCTTGAAAGGCCTGCGCCTCTTATTGGCACTTTAAAGCGATGCCTTTGAAGCTGAAATTTAGTGTACCCCTTTCCACTTCATGTTCTCCTGATACATTGGCCAAAATTTGGCGAAAATTTTCAGAATGCACAAAATTGCGCTTTTTAACAGGAGATCATGCCGTTGAAAGAGATGGCACAAAGTAACGTCTCTATAGAGCAAATCAAAGAGCGAGGAGTGGCGCAGATGTTTCGAGACAGTGACTGTTTAACGAAGAGACACAGAATTTTGGAACGCCTCTTGAAAGGCCTGCGCCTCTTATTAGCAACTTAAAGGCGATGCCTTTGAATCTGAAATTTAGTATACCTCATTCCACTTCATGTTCTCCTGATATATTGGCCAAAACCTGCGAATATTTTCAGAATGCACAAAATTGCGCTTTTTAGCAGGAGATCATGCCGTTGAGAGAGATGGCACAAAGTAAAGTCTCCATAGAGCAAATCAAAGAGCGAGGAGTGGCGCAGATGTTTCGAGACAGTGACTGTTTAACGAAGAGACGCAGAATTTTGGAACGCCTCTTGAAAGGCCAGCGCCTCTTATTAGCAACTTAAAGGCGATGCCTTTGAATCTGAAATTTAGTATACCTCATTCCACTTCATGTTCTCCTGATATATTGGCCAAAACCTGCGAATATTTTCAGAATGCACAAAATTGCGCTTTTTAGCAGGAGATCATGCTGTCGAAAGAGATGGCACAAAGTAACGTCTCCGGAGAGCAAATCAAAGAGCGAGAAGTGGCACAGATGTTTCGAGACAGTGACAGTTTAACGAAGAGACGCAGAATATTCGAAGACCTCTTGAAAGGCCTGCGCCTCTTATTGGCAACTTTAAGGCGATGCATTTGAAGCTGAAATTTAGTATACCTCTTTCCACTTCATGTTCTAATGATACATGGGCCAAAATATGGCGAAAATTTTCTAAACGCACAAAATTGCGCTTTGTAACAGGAGATCATGCCGTTGAAAGAGATGGCACAAAGTAAAGTCTCCATAGAGCAAATCAAAGAGCGAGGAGTGGCGCAGATGTTTCGAGACAGTGACTGTTTAACGAAGAGACGCAGAATTTTCGAACACCTCTTGAAAGGCCTAGGCCTCTTATTGGCAACTTTAAGGCGATGCATTTGAAGCTGAAATTTAGTATACCTCTTTCCACTTCATGTTCTCATGATATATTGGCCAAAATTTGGCGAATATTTTCAGAATGCACAAAATTGCGCTTTGTAACAGGAGAACATGCCGTCGAAAGAGATGGCACAAAGTAACATCACCGGAGAGCAAATCATTGAGCGAGGAGTGGCGCAGATATTTCGAGACAGTGACTGTTTAACGAAGAGACGCAGTATTTTCGAACGGCTCTTGAAAGGCCTCCGCCTCTTATTTGCAACTTTAAGGCGATGGCTTTGAAGCTGAAATTTAGTATACCTCTTTCTACTTCATGTTCTCATGATATATTGGCCAAAATCTGGAGAAAATGTTCAGAATGCACAAAATTGCGCTTTGTAACAGGAGAACATGCCGTCGAAAGAGATGGCACAAAGTAACGTCTCCAGAGAGCAAATCAATGACCGAGAAGTGGCGCATGTGTTTCGAGACAGTGACTGTTTAACGAAGAGACGCAGAATTTTCGAACACCTCTTGAAAGGCCTGCGCCTCTTATTGGCAACTTTAAAGCGATGCCTTTGAAGCTGAAATTTAGTGTACCCCTTTCCACTTCATGTTCTCCTGATACATTGGCCAAAATTTGGCGAAAATTTTCAGAATGCACAAAATTGCGCTTTTTAACAGGAGATCATGCCGTTGAAAGAGATGGCACAAAGTAACGTCTCTATAGAGCAAATCAAAGAGCGAGGAGTGGCGCAGATGTTTCGAGACAGTGACTGTTTAACGAAGAGACGCAGAATTTTGGAACGCCTCTTGAAAGGCCTGCGCCTCTTATTAGCAACTTAAAGGCGATGCCTTTGAATCTGAAATTTAGTATACCTCATTCCACTTCATGTTCTCCTGATATATTGGCCAAAACCTGCGAATATTTTCAGAATGCACAAAATTGCGCTTTTTAGCAGGAGATCATGCTGTCGAAAGAGGTGGCACAAAGTATCGTCTCCGGAGAGCAAATCAAAGAGCGAGAAGTGGCACAGATGTTTCGAGACAGTGACTGTTTAACGAAGAGACGCAGAATATTCGAACACCTCTTGAAAGGCCTGCGCCTCTTATTGGCAACTTTAAGGCGATGCATTTGAAGCTGAAATTTAGTATACCTCTTTCCACTTCATGTTCTAATGATACATTGGCCAAAATATGGCGAAAATTTTCTAAACGCACAAAATTGCGCTTTGTAACAGGAGATCATGCCGTTGAAAGAGATGGCACAAAGTAAAGTCTCCATAGAGCAAATCAAAGAGCGAGGAGTGGCGCAGATGTTTCGAGACAGTGACTGTTTAACGAAGAGACGCAGAATTTTGGAACGCCTCTTGAAAGGCCTGCGCCTCTTATTAGCAACTTAAAGGCGATGCCTTTGAATCTGAAATTTAGTATACCTCATTCCACTTCATGTTCTCCTGATATATTGGCCAAAACCTGCGAATATTTTCAGAATGCACAAAATTGCGCTTTTTAGCAGGAGATCATGCCGTTGAGAGAGATGGCACAAAGTAAAGTCTCCTTAGAGCAAATCAAAGAGCGAGGAGTGGCGCAGATGTTTCGAGACAGTGACTGTTTAACGAAGAGACGCAGAATTTTCGAACACCTCTTGAAAGGCCTGCGCCTCTTATTGGCAACTTTAAGACGATGCATTTGAAGCTGAAATTTAGTATACCTCTTTCCACTTCATGTTCTCATGATATATTGGCCAAAATCTGGCGAAAATTTTCAAACGCACAAAATTGCGCTTTGTATCAGGAGAACATGCCGTCGAAAGAGATGGCACAAAGTATCGTCTCCGGAGAGCAAATCAATGAGCGAGAAGTGGCGCATGTGTTTCGAGACAGTGACTGTTTAACGAAGAGACGCAGAATTTTCGAACACCTCTTGAAAGGCCTGCGCCTCTTATTGGCAACTTTAAGGCCATGCATTTGAAGCTGAAATTTAGTATACCTCTTTCCACTTTATGTTCTCATGATATGTTGGCCAAAATCTGGCGAAAATTTTCAGAAGGCACAAAATTGCCCTTTGTAATAGGAGAACATGCCGTCGAAAGAGATGGCACAAGGTAACGTCTCCAGAGAGCAAATCAAAGAGCGAGAAGTGGCACAGATGTTTCGAGACAGTGACAGTTTAACGAAGAGACGCAGAATATTCGAAGACCTCTTGAAAGGCCTGCGCCTCTTATTGGCAACTTTAAGGCGATGCATTTGAAGCTGAAATTTAGTATACCTCTTTCCACTTCATGTTCTAATGATACATGGGCCAAAATATGGCGAAAATTTTCTAAACGCACAAAATTGCGCTTTGTAACAGGAGATCATGCCGTTGAAAGAGATGGCACAAAGTAAAGTCTCCATAGAGCAAATCAAAGAGCGAGGAGTGGCGCAGATGTTTCGAGACAGTGACTGTTTAACGAAGAGACGCAGAATTTTCGAACACCCCTTGAAAGGCCTAGGCCTCTTATTGGCAACTTTAAGGCGATGCATTTGAAGCTGAAATTTAGTATACCTCTTTCCACTTCATGTTCTCATGATATATTGGCCAAAATTTGGCGAATATTTTCAGAATGCACAAAATTGCGCTTTGTAACAGGAGAACATGCCGTCGAAAGAGATGGCACAAAGTAACATCACCGGAGAGCAAATCATTGAGCGAGGAGTGGCGCAGATATTTCGAGACAGTGACTGTTTAACGAAGAGACGCAGTATTTTCGAACGGCTCTTGAAAGGCCTCCGCCTCTTATTTGCAACTTTAAGGCGATGGCTTTGAAGCTGAAATTTAGTATACCTCTTTCTACTTCATGTTCTCATGATATATTGGCCAAAATCTGGAGAAAATGTTCAGAATGCACAAAATTGCGCTTTGTAACAGGAGAACATGCCGTCGAAAGAGATGGCACAAAGTAACGTCTCCGGAGAGCAAATCAATGACCGAGAAGTGGCGCATGTGTTTCGAGACAGTGACTGTTTAACGAAGAGACGCAGAATTTTCGAACACCTCTTGAAAGGCCTGCGCCTCTTATTGGCAACTTTAAAGCGATGCCTTTGAAGCTGAAATTTAGTGTACCCCTTTCCACTTCATGTTCTCCTGATACATTGGCCAAAATTTGGCGAAAATTTTCAGAATGCACAAAATTGCGCTTTTTAACAGGAGATCATGCCGTTGAAAGAGATGGCACAAAGTAACGTCTCTATAGAGCAAATCAAAGAGCGAGGAGTGGCGCAGATGTTTCGAGACAGTGACTGTTTAACGAAGAGACGCAGAATTTTGGAACGCCTCTTGAAAGGCCTGCGCCTCTTATTAGCAACTTAAAGGCGATGCCTTTGAATCTGAAATTTAGTATACCTCATTCCACTTCATGTTCTCCTGATATATTGGCCAAAACCTGCGAATATTTTCAGAATGCACAAAATTGCGCTTTTTAGCAGGAGATCATGCTGTCGAAAGAGGTGGCACAAAGTATCGTCTCCGGAGAGCAAATCAAAGAGCGAGAAGTGGCACAGATGTTTCGAGACAGTGACTGTTTAACGAAGAGACGCAGAATATTCGAACACCTCTTGAAAGGCCTGCGCCTCTTATTGGCAACTTTAAGGCGATGCATTTGAAGCTGAAATTTAGTATACCTCTTTCCACTTCATGTTCTAATGATACATTGGCCAAAATATGGCGAAAATTTTCTAAACGCACAAAATTGCGCTTTGTAACAGGAGATCATGCCGTTGAAAGAGATGGCACAAAGTAAAGTCTCCATAGAGCAAATCAAAGAGCGAGGAGTGGCGCAGATGTTTCGAGACAGTGACTGTTTAACGAAGAGACGCAGAATTTTGGAACGCCTCTTGAAAGGCCTGCGCCTCTTATTAGCAACTTAAAGGCGATGCCTTTGAATCTGAAATTTAGTATACCTCATTCCACTTCATGTTCTCCTGATATATTGGCCAAAACCTGCGAATATTTTCAGAATGCACAAAATTGCGCTTTTTAGCAGGAGAACATGCCGTCGAAAGAGATGGCACAAGGTAACGTCTCCAGAGAGCAAATCAAAGAGCGAGAAGTGGCGCAGATGTTTCGAGACAGTGACTGTTTAACGAAGAGACGCAGAATTTTCGAACACCTCCTGAAAGGCCTCCGCCTTACATTTGCAACTTTAATGCGATGCCTTTGAAGCTGAAATTTAGTATACCTCTTTCCACCTTATGTTCTCATGATATGTTGGCCAAAATCTGGCGAAAATTTTCAGAAGGCACAAAATTGCCCTTTGTAATAGGAGAACATGCCGTCGAAAGAGATGGCACAAGGTAACGTCTCCAGAGAGAAAATCAAAGAGCGAGAAGTGGCGCAGATGTTTCGAGACAGTGACTGTTTAACGAAGAGACGCAGAATTTTCGAACACCTCTTGAAAGGCCTGCGCCTCTTATTGGCAACTTTAAAGCGATGCCTTTGAAGCTGAAATTTAGTGTCCCTCTTTCCACTTCATGTCCTCCTGATACATTGGCCAAAATTTGGCGAAAATTTTCAGAATGCACAAAATTGCGCTTTTTAACAGGAGATCATGCCGTTGAAAGAGATGGCACAAAGTAACGTCTCCATAGAGCAAATCAAAGAGCGAGGAGTGGCGCAGATGTTTCGAGACAGTGACTGTTTAACGAAGAGACGCAGAATTTTGGAACGCCTCTTGAAAGGCCTGCGCGTCTTCTTAGCAACTTAAAGGCGATGCCTTTGACTCTGAAATTTAGTATACCTCATTCCACTTCATGTTCTCCTGATATATTGGCCAAAACCTGCGAATATTTTCAGAATGCACAAAATTGCGCTTTTTAGCAGGAGATCATGCCGCTGAAAGAGATGGCACAATGTAAAGTCTCCATAGAGCAAATCAAAGAGCGAGGAGTGGCGCAGATGTTTCGAGACAGTGACTGTTTAACGAAGAGACGCAGAATTTTCGAACACCTCTTGAAAGGCCTGCGCCTCTTATTGGCAACTTTAAGGCGATGCATTTGAAGCTGAAATTTAGTATACCTCTTTCCACTTCATGTTCTCATGATATATTGGCCAAAATTTGGCGAATATTTTCAGAATGCACAAAATTGCGCTTTGTAACAGGAGAACATGCCGTCGAAAGAGATGGCACAAAGTAACATCACCGGAGAGCAAATTATTGAGCGAGGAGTGGCGCAGATGTTTCGAGACAGTGACTGTTTAACGAAGAGACGCAGTATTTTCGAACGCCTCTTGAAAGGCCTCCGGCTCTTATTTGCAACTTTAAGGCGATGGCTTTGAAGCTGAAATTTAGTATACCTCTTTCTACTTCATGTTCTCATGATATATTGGCCAAAATCTGGCGAAAATGTTCAAAATGCACAAAATTGCGCTTTGTAACAGGAGAATATGCTGTCGAAAGAGATGGCACAAAGTAACGTCTCCGGAGAGCAAATCAAAGAGCGAGAAGTGGCACAGATGTTTCGAGACAGTGACTGGTTAACGAAGAGACGCAGAATTTTCGAGCACCTCTTGAAAGGCCTGCGCCTCTTATTGGCAACTTTATGGCGATGCATTTGAAGCTGAAATTTAGTATACCTCTTTCCACTTCATGTTCTCATGATACATTGGCCAAAATCTGGCGAAAATTTTCTAAACGCACAAAATTGCGCTTTGTAACAGGAGATCATGCCGTTGAAAGAGATGGCACAAAGTAACGTCTCCATAGAGCAAATCAAAGAGCGAGGAGTGGCGCAGATGTTTCGAGACTGTGACTGTTTAATGAAGAGACGCAGAATTTTGGAACGCCTCTTGAAAGGCCTGCGCCTCTTATTAGCAACTTAAAGGCGATGCCTTTGAATCTGAAATTTAGTATACCTCATTCCACTTCATGTTCTCCTGATATATTGGCCAAAACCTGCGAATATTTTCAGAATGCACAAAATTGCGCTTTTTAGCAGGAGATCATGCCGTTGAAAGAGATGGCACAATGTAAAGTCTCCATAGAGCAAATCAAAGAGCGAGGAGTGGCGCAGATGTTTCGAGACAGTGACTGTTTAACGAAGAGACGCAGAATTTTGGAACGCCTCTTGAAAGGCCTCCGCCTCTTATTTGCAACATTAAGGCGATGGCTTTGAAGCTGAAATTTAGTATACCTCTTTCTACTTCATGTTCTCATGATATATTGGCCAAAATCTGGCGAAAATGTTCAAAATGCACAAAATTGCGCTTTGTAACAGGAGAATATGCTGTCGAAAGAGATGGCACAAAGTAACGTCTCCGGAGAGCAAATCAAAGAGCGAGAAGTGGCACAGATGTTTCGAGACAGTGACTGTTTAACGAAGAGGCGCAGAATTTTCGAACACCTCTTGAAAGGCCTGCGTCTCTTATTGGCAACTTTAAGGCCATGCATTTGAAGCTGAAATTTAGTATACCTCTTTCCACTTCATGTTCTCATGATACATTGGCCAAAATCTGGCGAAAATTTTCTAAACGCACAAAATTGCGCTTTGTAACAGGAGATCATGCCGTTGAAAGAGATGGCACAAAGTAACGTCTCCATAGAGCAAATCAAAGAGCGAAGAGTGGCGCAGATGTTTCGAGACAGTGACTGTTTAATGAAGAGACGCAGAATTTTGGAACGCCTCTTGAAAGGCCTGCGCCTCTTATTAGCAACTTAAAGGCGATGCCTTTGAATCTGAAATTTAGTATACCTCATTCCACTTCATGTTCTCCTGATATATTGGCCAAAACCTGCGAATATTTTCAGAATGCACAAAATTGCGCTTTTTAGCAGGAGATCATGCCGTTGAAAGAGATGGCACAATGTAAAGTCTCCATAGAGCAAATCAAAGAGCGAGGAGTGGCGCAGATGTTTCGAGACAGTGACTGTTTAACGAAGAGACGCAGAATTTTCGAACACCTCTTGAAAGGCCTGCGCCTCTTATTGGCAACTTTAAAGCGATGCCTTTGAAGCTGAAATTTAGTGTCCCTCTTTCCACTTCATGTCCTCCTGATACATTGGCCAAAATTTGGCGAAAATTTTCAGAATGCACAAAATTGCGCTTTTTAACAGGAGATCATGCCGTTGAAAGAGATGGCACAAAGTAACGTCTCCATAGAGCAAATCAAAGAGCGAGGAGTGGCGCAGATGTTTCGAGACAGTGACTGTTTAACGAAGAGACGCAGAATTTTGGAACGCCTCTTGAAAGGCCTGCGCGTCTTCTTAGCAACTTAAAGGCGATGCCTTTGACTCTGAAATTTAGTATACCTCATTCCACTTCATGTTCTCCTGATATATTGGCCAAAACCTGCGAATATTTTCAGAATGCACAAAATTGCGCTTTTTAGCAGGAGATCATGCCGCTGAAAGAGATGGCACAATGTAAAGTCTCCATAGAGCAAATCAAAGAGCGAGGAGTGGCGCAGATGTTTCGAGACAGTGACTGTTTAACGAAGAGACGCAGAATTTTCGAACACCTCTTGAAAGGCCTGCGCCTCTTATTGGCAACTTTAAGGCGATGCCTTTGAATCTGAAATTTAGTATACCTCATTCCACGTCATGTTCCCCTGATATATTGGCCAAAACCTGCGAATATTTTCAGAATGCACAAAATTGCGCTTTGTAACAGGGGAACATGCCGTCGAAAGAGATGGCACAAAGTAACGTCTCCGGAGAGCAAATCAATGAGCGAGAAGTGGCGCATGTGTTTCGAGAGAGTGACTGTTTAACGAAGAGACGCAGAATTTTCGAACACCTCTTGAAAGGCCTGCGTATCTTATTGGCAACTTTAAGGCCATGCATTTGAAGCTGAAATTTAGTATACCTCTTTCCACTTCATGTTCTCATGATACATTGGCCAAAATATGGCGAAAATTTTCTAAACGCACAAAATTGCGCTTTGTAACAGGAGATCATGCCGTTGAAAGAGATGGCACAAAGTAACGTCTCCATAGAGCAAATCAAAGAGCGAGGAGTGGCGCAGATGTTTCGAGACAGTGACTGTTTAGTGAAGAGACGCAGAATTTTGGAACGCCTCTTGAAAGGCCTGCGCCTCTTATTAGCAACTTAAAGGCGATGCCTTTGAATCTGAAATTTAGTATACCTCATTCCACTTCATGTTCTCCTGATATATTGGCCAAAACCTGCGAATATTTTCAGAGTGCACAAAATTGCGCTTTTTAGCAGGAGATCATGCCGTTGAAAGAGATGGCACAATGTAAAGTCTCCATAGAGCAAATCAAAGAGCGAGGAGTGGCGCAGATGTTTCGAGACAGTGACTGTTTAACGAAGAGACGCAGAATTTTGGAACGCCTCTTGAAAGGCCTCCGCCTTACATTTGCAACTTTAATGCGATGCCTTTGAAGCTGAAATTTAGTATACCTCTTTCCACTTTATGTTCTCATGATATGTTGGCCAAAATCTGGCGAAAATTTTCAGAAGGCACAAAATTGCCCTTTGTAACAGGAGATCATGCCGTTGAAAGAGATGGCACAAAGTAACGTCTCCATAGAGCAAATCAAAGAGCGAGGAGTGGCGCAGATGTTTCGAGACAGTGACTGTTTAATGAAGAGACGCAGAATTTTGGAACGCCTCTTGAAAGGCCTGCGCCTCTTATTGGCAACTTTAAAGCGATGCCTTTGAAGCTGAAATTTAGTGTACCTCTTTCCACTTCATGTTCTCCTGATACATTGGCCAAAATTTGGCGAAAATTTTCAGAATGCACAAAATTGCGCTTTTTAACAGGAGATCATGCTGTCGAAAGAGATGGCCCAAAGTAACGTCTCCGGAGAGCAAATCAAAGAGCGAGAAGTGGCACAGATGTTTCGAGACAGTGACTGTTTAACGAAGAGACGCAGAATATTCGAACACCTCTTGAAAGGCCTGCGCCTCTTATTGGCAACTTTAAGGCGATGCATTTGAAGCTGAAATTTAGTATACCTCTTTCCACTTCATGTTCTAATGATACATTGGCCAAAATATGGCGAAAATTTTCTAAACGCCAAAATTGCGCTTTGTAACAGGAGATCATGTCGTTGAAAGAGATGGCACAAAGTAACGTCTCCATAGAGCAAATCAAAGGGCGAGGAGTGGCGCAGATGTTTCGAGACAGTGACTGTTTAACGAAGAGACGCAGAATTTTGGAACGCCTCTTGAAAGGCCTGCGCCTCTTATTAGCAACTTAAAGGCGATGCCTTTGAATCTGAAATTTAGTATACCTCATTCCACTTCATGTTCTCCTGATATATTGGTCAAAACCTGCGAATATTTTCAGAATGCACAAAATTGCGCTTTTTAGCAGGAGATCATGCCGTTGAAAGAGATGGCACAATGTAAAGTCTCCATAGAGCAAATCAAAGAGCGAGGAGTGGCGCAGATGTTTCGAGACAGTGACTGTTTAACGAAGAGACGCAGAATTTTGGAACGCCTCTTGAAAGGCCTCCGCCTTACATTTGCAACTTTAATGCGATGCCGTTGAAGCTGAAATTTAGTGTACCTCTTTCCACTTTTTGTTCCCATGATATGTTGACCAAAATCTGGCGAAAATTTTCAGAAGGCACAAAATTGCCCTTTGTAATAGGAGATCATGCCGTTGGAAGAGATGGCACAAAGTAACGTCCCCATAGAGCAAATCAAAGAGCGAGGAGTGGCGCTGATGTTTCGAGACAGTGACTGTTTAACGAAGAGACGCAGAATTTTCGAACACCTCTTGAAAGGCCTGCGCCTCTTATTGGCATCTTTATGGCGATGCATTTGAAGCTGAAATTTAGTATACCTCTTTCCACTTCATGTTCTCATGATACATTGGCCAAAATCTGGCGAAAATTTTCTAAACGCACAAAATTGCGCTTTGTAACAGGAGAACATGCCGTCGAAAGAGATGGCACAAGGTAACGTCTCCAGAGAGCAAATCAATGAGCGAGAAGTGGCGCATGTGTTTCGAGACAGTGACTGTTTAACGAAGAGACGCAGAATTTTCGAACACCTCTTGAAAGGCCTGCGTCTCTTATTGGCAACTTTAAGGCCATGCATTTGAAGCTGAAATTTAGTATACCTCTTTCCACTTCATGTTCTCCTGATATATTGGCCAAAACCTGCGAATATTTTCAGAATGCACAAAATTGCGCTTTTTAGCAGGAGATCATGCCGTTGAAAGAGATGGCACAATGTAAAGTCTCCATAGAGCAAATCAAAGAGCGAGGAGTGGCGCAGATGTTTCGAGACAGTGACTGTTTAACGAAGAGACGCAGTATTTTCGAACGCCTCTTGAAAGGCCTCCGCCTCTTATTTGCAACTTTAAGGCGATGGCTTTGAAGCTGAAATTTAGTATACCTCTTTCTACTTCATGTTCTCATGATATATTGGCCAAAATCTGGCGAAAATGTTCAAAATGCACAAAATTGCGCTTTGTAACAGGAGAATATGCTGTCGAAAGAGATGGCACAAAGTAACGTCTCCGGAGAGCAAATCAAAGAGCGAGAAGTGGCACAGATGTTTCGAGACAGTGACTGGTTAACGAAGAGACGCAGAATTTTCGAGCACCTCTTGAAAGGCCTGCGCCTCTTATTGGCAACTTTATGGCGATGCATTTGAAGCTGAAATTTAGTATACCTCTTTCCACTTCATGTTCTCATGATACATTGGCCAAAATCTGGCGAAAATTTTCTAAACGCACAAAATTGCGCTTTGTAACAGGAGAAACATGCCGTCGAAAGAGATGGCACAAAGTAACGTCTCCGGAGAGCAAATCAATGAGCGAGAAGTGGCGCATGTGTTTCGAGACAGTGACTGTTTAACGAAGAGGCGCAGAATTTTCGAACACCTCTTGAAAGGCCTGCGTCTCTTATTGGCAACTTTAAGGCCATGCATTTGAAGCTGAAATTTAGTATACCTCTTTCCACTTCATGTTCTCATGATACATTGGCCAAAATCTGGCGTAAATTTTCTAAACGCACAAAATTGCGCTTTGTAACAGGAGAACATGCCGTCGAAAGAGATGGCACAAGGTAACGTCTCCAGAGAGCAAATCAATGAGCGAGAAGTGGCGCATGTGTTTCGAGACAGTGACTGTTTAACGAAGAGACGCAGAATTTTGGAACGCCTCTTGAAAGGCCTCCGCCTTACATTTGCAACTTTAATGCGATGCCTTTGAAGCTGAAATTTAGTATACCTCTTTCCACTTTATGTTCTCATGATATGTTGGCCAAAATCTGGCGAAAATTTTCTAAACGCACAAAATTGCGCTTTGTAACAGGAGAACATGCCGTCGAAAGAGATGGCACAAGGTAACGTCTCCAGAGAGCAAATCAAAGAGCGAGAAGTGGCGCAGATGTTTCGAGACAGTGACTGTTTAACGAAGAGACGCAGTATTTTCGAACGCCTCTTGGAAGGCCTCCGCCTCTTATTTGCAACTTTAAGGCGATGGCTTTGAAGCTGAAATTTAGTATACCTCTTTCTACTTCATGTTCTCATGATATATTGGCCAAAATCTGGCGAAAATGTTCAAAATGCACAAAATTGCGCTTTGTAACAGGAGAATATGCTGTCGAAAGAGATGGCACAAAGTAACGTCTCCGGAGAGCAAATCAAAGAGCGAGAAGTGGCACAGATGTTTCGAGACAGTGACTGGTTAACGAAGAGACGCAGAATTTTCGAGCACCTCTTGAAAGGCCTGCGCCTCTTATTGGCAACTTTATGGCGATGCATTTGAAGCTGAAATTTAGTATACCTCTTTCCACTTCATGTTCTCATGATACATTGGCCAAAATCTGGCGAAAATTTTCTAAACGCACAAAATTGCGCTTTGTAACAGGAGAAACATGCCGTCGAAAGAGATGGCACAAAGTAACGTCTCCGGAGAGCAAATCAATGAGCGAGAAGTGGCGCATGTGTTTCGAGACAGTGACTGTTTAACGAAGAGGCGCAGAATTTTCGAACACCTCTTGAAAGGCCTGTGTCTCTTATTGGCAACTTTAAGGCCATGCATTTGAAGCTGAAATTTAGTATACCTCTTTACACTTCATGTTCTCATGATACATAGGCCAAAATCTGGCGAAAATTTTCTAAACGCACAAAATTGCGCTTTGTAACAGGAGATCATGCCGTTGAAAGAGATGGCACAAAGTAACGTCTCCATAGAGCAAATCAAAGAGCGAGGAGTGGCGCAGATGTTTCGAGACAGTGACTGTTTAACGAAGAGACGCAGAATTTTGGAACGCCTCTTGAAAGGCCTCCGCCTTACATTTGCAACTTTAATGCGATGCCTTTGAAGCTGAAATTTAGTATACCTCTTTCCACCTTATGTTCTCATGATATGTTGGCCAAAATCTGGCGAAAATTTTCAGAAGGCACAAAATTGCCCTTTGTAATAGGAGAACATGCCGTCGAAAGAGATGGCACAAGGTAACGTCTCCAGAGAGAAAATCAAAGAGCGAGAAGTGGCGCAGATGTTTCGAGACAGTGACTGTTTAACGAAGAGACGCAGAATTTTCGAACACCTCTTGAAAGGCCTGCGCCTCTTATTGGCAACTTTAAAGCGATGCCTTTGAAGCTGAAATTTAGTGTCCCTCTTTCCACTTCATGTTCTCCTGATATATTGGCCAAAACCTGCGAATATTTTCAGAATGCACAAAATTGCGCTTTTTAGCAGGAGATCATGCCGCTGAAAGAGATGGCACAATGTAAAGTCTCCATAGAGCAAATCAAAGAGCGAGGAGTGGCGCAGATGTTTCGAGACAGTGACTGTTTAACGAAGAGACGCAGAATTTTCGAACACCTCTTGAAAGGCCTGCGCCTCTTATTGGCAACTTTAAGGCGATGCCTTTGAATCTGAAATTTAGTATACCTCATTCCACGTCATGTTCCCCTGATATATTGGCCAAAACCTGCGAATATTTTCAGAATGCACAAAATTGCGCTTTGTAACAGGGGAACATGCCGTCGAAAGAGATGGCACAAAGTAACGTCTCCGGAGAGCAAATCAATGAGCGAGAAGTGGCGCATGTGTTTCGAGACAGTGACTGTTTAACGAAGAGACGCAGAATTTTCGAACACCTCTTGAAAGGCCTGCGTATCTTATTGGCAACTTTAAGGCCATGCATTTGAAGCTGAAATTTAGTATACCTCTTTCCACTTCATGTTCTCATGATACATTGGCCAAAATATGGCGAAAATTTTCTAAACGCACAAAATTGCGCTTTGTAACAGGAGATCATGCCGTTGAAAGAGATGGCACAAAGTAACGTCTCCATAGAGCAAATCAAAGAGCGAGGAGTGGCGCAGATGTTTCGAGACAGTGACTGTTTAGTGAAGAGACGCAGAATTTTGGAACGCCTCTTGAAAGGCCTGCGCCTCTTATTAGCAACTTAAAGGCGATGCCTTTGAATCTGAAATTTAGTATACCTCATTCCACTTCATGTTCTCCTGATATATTGGCCAAAACCTGCGAATATTTTCAGAATGCACAAAATTGCGCTTTTTAGCAGGAGATCATGCCGTTGAAAGAGATGGCACAATGTAAAGTCTCCATAGAGCAAATCAAAGAGCGAGGAGTGGCGCAGATGTTTCGAGACAGTGACTGTTTAACGAAGAGACGCAGAATTTTGGAACGCCTCTTGAAAGGCCTCCGCCTTACATTTGCAACTTTAATGCGATGCCTTTGAAGCTGAAATTTAGTATACCTCTTTCCACTTTATGTTCTCCTGATATATTGGCCAAAACCTGCGAATATTTTCAGAATGCACAAAATTGCGCTTTTTAGCAGGAGATCATGCCGTCGAAAGAGATGGCACAAAGTAACGTCTCCGGAGAACAAATCAATGAGCGAGAAGTGGCGCATGTGTTTCGAGACAGTGACTGTTTAACGAAGAGGCGCAGAATTTTCGAACACCTCTTGAAAGGCCTGCGTCTCTTATTGGCAACTTTAAGGCCATGCATTTGAAGCTGAAATTTAGTATACCTCTTTCCACTTCATGTTCTCATGATACATTGGCCAAAATCTGGCGAAAATTTTCTAAACGCACAAAATTGCGCTTTGTAACAGGAGATCATGCCGTTGAAAGAGATGGCACAAAGTAACGTCTCCATAGAGCAAATCAAAGAGCGAGGAGTGGCGCAGATGTTTCGAGACAGTGACTGTTTAACGAAGAGACGCAGAATTTTGGAACGCCTCTTGAAAGGCCTCCGCCTTACATTTGCAACTTTAATGCGATGCCTTTGAAGCTGAAATTTAGTATACCTCTTTCCACCTTATGTTCTCATGATATGTTGGCCAAAATCTGGCGAAAATTTTCAGAAGGCACAAAATTGCCCTTTGTAATAGAAGAACATGCCGTCGAAAGAGATGGCACAAGGTAACGTCTCCAGAGAGAAAATCAAAGAGCGAGAAGTGGCGCAGATGTTTCGAGACAGTGACTGTTTAACGAAGAGACGCAGAATTTTCGAACACCTCTTGAAAGGCCTGCGCCTCTTATTGGCAACTTTAAAGCGATGCCTTTGAAGCTGAAATTTAGTGTCCCTCTTTCCACTTCATGTCCTCCTGATACATTGGCCAAAATTTGGCGAAAATTTTCAGAATGCACAAAATTGCGCTTTTTAACAGGAGATCATGCCGTTGAAAGAGATGGCACAAAGTAACGTCTCCATAGAGCAAATCAAAGAGCGAGGAGTGGCGCAGATGTTTCGAGACAGTGACTGTTTAACGAAGAGACGCAGAATTTTGGAACGCCTCTTGAAAGGCCTGCGCGTCTTCTTAGCAACTTAAAGGCCATGCATTTGAAGCTGAAATTTAGTATACCTCTTTCCACTTCATGTTCTCCTGATATATTGGCCAAAACCTGCGAATATTTTCAGAATGCACAAAATTGCGCTTTTTAGCAGGAGATCATGCCGCTGAAAGAGATGGCACAATGTAAAGTCTCCATAGAGCAAATCAAAGAGCGAGGAGTGGCGCAGATGTTTCGAGACAGTGACTGTTTAACGAAGAGACGCAGAATTTTTGAACACCTCTTGAAAGGCCTGCGCCTCTTATTGGCAACTTTAAGGCGATGCATTTGAAGCTGAAATTTAGTATACCTCTTTCCACTTCATGTTCTCATGATATATTGGCCAAAATTTGGCGAATATTTTCAGAATGCACAAAATTGCGCTTTGTAACAGGAGAACATGCCGTCGAAAGAGATGGCACAAAGTAACATCACCGGAGAGCAAATTATTGAGCGAGGAGTGGCGCAGATGTTTCGAGACAGTGACTGTTTAACGAAGAGACGCAGTATTTTCGAACGCCTCTTGAAAGGCCTCCGGCTCTTATTTGCAACTTTAAGGCGATGGCTTTGAAGGTGAAATTTAGTATACCTCTTTCTACTTCATGTTCTCATGATATATTGGCCAAAATCTGGCGAAAATGTTCAAAATGCACAAAATTGCGCTTTGTAACAGGAGAATATGCTGTCGAAAGAGATGGCACAATGTAACGTCTCCGGAGAGCAAATCAAAGAGCGAGAAGTGGCACAGATGTTTCGAGACAGTGACTGGTTAACGAAGAGACGCAGAATTTTCGAGCACCTCTTGAAAGGCCTGCGCCTCTTATTGGCAACTTTATGGCGATGCATTTGAAGCTGAAATTTAGTATACCTCTTTCCACTTCATGTTCTCATGATACATTGGCCAAAATCTGGCGAAAATTTTCTAAACGCACAAAATTGCGCTTTGTAACAGGAGAAACATGCCGTCGAAAGAGATGGCACAAAGTAACGTCTCCGGAGAGCAAATCAATGAGCGAGAAGTGGCGCATGTGTTTCGAGACAGTGACTGGTTAACGAAGAGACGCAGAATTTTCGAGCACCTCTTGAAAGGCCTGCGCCTCTTATTGGCAACTTTATGGCGATGCATTTGAAGCTGAAATTTAGTATACCTCTTTCCACTTCATGTTCTCATGATACATTGGCCAAAATCTGGCGAAAATTTTTTAAACGCACAAAATTGCGCTTTGTAACAGGAGAAACATGCCGTCGAAAGAGATGGCACAAAGTAACGTCTCCATAGAGCAAATCAAAGAGCGAGGAGTGGCGCAGATGTTTCGAGACAGTGACTGTTTAACGAAGAGACGCAGAATTTTGGAACGCCTCTTGAAAGGCCTCCGCCTTACATTTGCAACTTTAATGCGATGCCTTTGAAGCTGAAATTTAGTATACCTCTTTCCACTTTATGTTCTCATGATATGTTGGCCAAAATCTGGCGAAAATTTTCTAAACGCACAAAATTGCGCTTTGTAACAGGAGAACATGCCGTCGAAAGAGATGGCACAAGGTAACGTCTCCAGAGAGCAAATCAAAGAGCGAGAAGTGGCGCAGATGTTTCGAGACAGTGACTGTTTAACGAAGAGACGCAGTATTTTCGAACGCCTCTTGAAAGGCCTCCGCCTCTTATTTGCAACTTTAAGGCGATGGCTTTGAAGCTGAAATTTAGTATACCTCTTTCTACTTCATGTTCTCATGATATATTGGCCAAAATCTGGCGAAAATGTTCAAAATGCACAAAATTGCGCTTTGTAACAGGAGAATATGCTGTCGAAAGAGATGGCACAAAGTAACGTCTCCGGAGAGCAAATCAAAGAGCGAGAAGTGGCACAGATGTTTCGAGACAGTGACTGGTTAACGAAGAGACGCAGAATTTTCGAGCACCTCTTGAAAGGCCTGCGCCTCTTATTGGCAACTTTATGGCGATGCATTTGAAGCTGAAATTTAGTATACCTCTTTCCACTTCATGTTCTCATGATACATTGGCCAAAATCTGGCGAAAATTTTCTAAACGCACAAAATTGCGCTTTGTAACAGGAGAAACATGCCGTCGAAAGAGATGGCACAAAGTAACGTCTCCGGAGAGCAAATCAATGAGCGAGAAGTGGCGCATGTGTTTCGAGACAGTGACTGTTTAACGAAGAGGCGCAGAATTTTCGAACACCTCTTGAAAGGCCTGCGTCTCTTATTGGCAACTTTAAGGCCATGCATTTGAAGCTGAAATTTAGTATACCTCTTTCCACTTCATGTTCTCATGATACATTGGCCAAAATCTGGCGAAAATTTTCTAAACGCACAAAATTGCGCTTTGTAACAGGAGAACATGCCGTCGAAAGAGATGGCACAAGGTAACGTCTCCAGAGAGCAAATCAATGAGCGAGAAGTGGCGCATGTGTTTCGAGACAGTGACTGTTTAACGAAGAGACGCAGAATTTTCGAACACCTCTTGAAAGGCCTGCGTCTCTTATTGGCAACTTTAAGGCCATGCATTTGAAGCTGAAATTTAGTATACCTCTTTCCACTTCATGTTCTCCTGATATATTGGCCAAAACCTGCGAATATTTTCAGAATGCACAAAATTGCGCTTTTTAGCAGGAGATCATGCCGTTGAAAGAGATGGCACAATGTAAAGTCTCCATAGAGCAAATCAAAGAGCGAGGAGTGGCGCAGATGTTTCGAGACAGTGACTGTTTAACGAAGAGACGCAGAATTTTGGAACGCCTCTTGAAAGGCCTCCGCCTTACATTTGCAACTTTAATGCGATGCCTTTGAAGCTGAAATTTAGTATACCTCTTTCCACTTTATGTTCTCATGATATGTTGGCCAAAATCTGGCGAAAATTTTCTAAACGCACAAAATTGCGCTTTGTAACAGGAGAACATGCCGTCGAAAGAGATGGCACAAGGTAACGTCTCCAGAGAGCAAATCAAAGAGCGAGAAGTGGCGCAGATGTTTCGAGACAGTGACTGTTTAACGAAGAGACGCAGTATTTTCGAACGCCTCTTGAAAGGCCTCCGCCTCTTATTTGCAACTTTAAGGCGATGGCTTTGAAGCTGAAATTTAGTATACCTCTTTCTACTTCATGTTCTCATGATATATTGGCCAAAATCTGGCG
>NW_027486634.1:0-21197 GCF_050908995.1 Andrena cerasifolii | reverse complement strand
TTCGTTGGTTCGTTGGTTCGTTGGTTCGTTGGTTCGTTGGTTCGTTGGTTCGTTGGTTCGTTGGTTCGTTGGTTCGTTGGTTCGTTGGTTCGTTGGTTCGCTGGTTCGCTGGTTCGTTGGTTCGTTGGTTCGTTGGTTCGTTGGTTCGTTTGTTCGTTTGTTCGTTTGTTCGTTTGTTCGTTTGTTCGTTTGTTCGTTTGTTCGTTTGTTCGTTTGTTCGTTTGTTCGTTTGTTTCGTTTGTTCGTTTGTTCGTTGGTTCGTTGGTTCGTTGGTTCGTTGGTTCGTTGGTTCGTTGGTTCGTTGGGTCGTTGGGTCGTTGGTTCGTTGGTTCGAAGGTTCGTTGGTTCGTTGGTTCGTTGGTTCGTTGGTTCGTTTTTTCGTTGTTTCGTTTGTTCGTTTGTTCGTTTGTTCGTTGGTTCGTTGGTTCGTTGGTTCGTTGGTTCGTTGATTCGTTGATTCGTTGATTCGTTGTTTCGTTGGTTCGTTGTTTCGTTGTTTCGTTGTTTCGTTGTTTCGTTGTTTCGTTGTTTCGTTGTTTCGTTGTTTCGTTGTTTCGTTGTTTCGTTGTTTCGTTGTTTCGTTGTTTCGTTGTTTCGTTGTTTCGTTGTTTCGTTGTTTCGTTGTTTCGTTGTTTCGTTGTTTCGTTGTTTCGTTGTTTCGTTGTTTCGTTGTTTCGTTGTTTCGTTGTTTCGTTGTTTCGTTGTTTCGTTGTTTCGTTGTTTCGTTGTTTCGTTGTTTCGTTGTTTCCTTGTTTCGTTGTTTCGTTGTTTCGTTGGTTCGTTGGTTCGTTGGTTCGTTGGTTCGTTGATTCGTTGTTTCGTTGGTCCGTTGGTTCGTTGTTTCGTTGTTTCGTTGTTTCGTTGGTTCGTTGGTTCGTTGGTTCGTTGGTTCGTTGGATCGTTGGTTCGTTGGTTCGTTGGTTCGTTGGTTCGTTGGTTCGTTGGTTCGTTGGTTCGTTGGTTCGTTGTTTCGTTGTTTCGTTGTTTCGTTGTTTCGTTGTTTCGTTGTTTCGTTGTTTCGTTGTTTCGTTGTTTCGTTGTTTCGTTGTTTCGTTGTTTCGTTGTTTCGTTGTTTCGTTGTTTCGTTGTTTCGTTGTTTCGTTGTTTCGTTGTTTCGTTGTTTCGTTGTTTCGTTGTTTCGTTGTTTCGTTGTTTCGTTGTTTCGTTGTTTCGTTGTTTCGTTGTTTCGTTGTTTCGTTGTTTCGTTGTTTCGTTGTTTCGTTGTTTCGTTGTTTCGTTGTTTCGTTGTTTCGTTGGTTCTTTTGTTTCTTTGTCACTTTGTTCGTTGGTTCGTTGGTTCGTTGGTTCGTTGGTTCGTAGGTTCGTTGGTTCGTTGGTTCGTTGTTTCGTTGGTTCGTTGGTTCGTTGGTTCGTTGGTTCGTTTGTTCGTTGGTTCGTTGGTTCGTTGGTTCGTTGGTTCGTTGTTTCGTTGGTTCGTTGGTTCGTTGGTTCGTTGGTTCGGTGGTTCGTTGGTTCGTTGGTTCGTTGGATCGTTGGTTCGTTGGTTCGGTGGTTCGTTGGTTCGTTGGTTCGTTGGTTCGTTGGTTCGTTGGTTCGTTGTTTCGTTGTTTCGTTGTTTCGTTGTTTCGTTGTTTCGTTGTTTCGTTGTTTCGTTGTTTCGTTGTTTCGTTGTTTCGTTGTTTCGTTGTTTCGTTGTTTCGTTGTTTCGTTGTTTCGTTGTTTCGTTGTTTCGTTGTTTCGTTGTTTCGTTGTTTCGTTGTTTCGTTGTTTCGTTGTTTCGTTATTTCGTTGTTTCGTTGTTTCGTTGTTTCGTTGTTTCGTTGTTTCGTTGTTTCGTTGTTTCGTTGTTTCGTTATTTAGTTGTTTCGTTGTTTCGTTGTTTCGTTGGTTCGTTGGTTCGTTGGTTCGTTGGTTCGTTGGTTCGTTGTTTCGTTGCTTCGTTGTTTCGTTGCTTCGTTGTTTCGTTGTTTCGTTGTTTCGTTGTTTCGTTGTTTCGTTGTTTCGTTGTTTCGTTGTTTCGTTGTTTCGTTGTTTCGTTGTTTCGTTGTTTCGTTGTTTCGTTGTTTCGTTGTTTCGTTGTTTCGTTGTTTCGTTGTTTCGTTGTTTCGTTGTTTCGTTGTTTCGTTGTTTCGTTGTTTCGTTGTTTCGTTGTTTCGTTGTTTCGTTGGTTCTTTTGTTTCTTTTTCACTTTGTTCGTTGGCTCGTTTGTTCGTTGGTTCGTTGGTTCGTTGGATCGTTGGTTCGTTGGTTCGTTGGTTCGTTGGTTCGTTGGTTCGTTGGTTCGTTTGTTCGGTTGTTCGTTGGTTCGTTGGTTCGTTGGTTCGTTGGTTCGTTGTTTCGCTGTTTCGTTGTTTCGTTGTTTCGTTGTTTCGTTGTTTCGTTGTTTCGTTGTTTCGTTGTTTCTTTGTCACTTTGTTCGTTGGTTCGTTTGTTCGTTGGTTCGTTGGATCGTTGGTTCGTTGGTTCGTTGGTTCGTTGGTTCGTTGGTTCGTTGGTTCGTTGGTTCGTTGGTTCGTTGGTTCGTTGGTTCGTTGGTTCGTTGGTTCGTTGGTTCGTTGGTTCGTTTGTTCGTTTGTTCGTTTGTTCGTTTGTTCGTTTGTTCGTTTGTTCGTTTGTTCGTTTGTTCGTTTGTTCGTTTGTTCGTTTGTTCGTTTGTTCGTTTGTTCGTTTGTTCGTTTGTTCGTTTGTTCGTTGGTTCGTTGGTTCGTTGGTTCGTTGGTTCGTTGGTTCGTTGGTTCGTTGGTTCGTTGGTTCGTTGGTTCGTTGGGTCGTTGGATCGTTGGTTCGTTGGTTCTTTGGTTCGGTGGTTCGTTGGTTCGTTGGTTCGTTGGTTCGTTGTTTCGTTGTTTCGTTGTTTCGTTGTTTCGTTGGTTCGTTGGTTCGTTGGTTCGTTGGTTCGTTGGTTCGTTGATTCGTTGGTTCGTTGGTTCGGTGGTTCGTTGGTTCGTTGGTTCGTTGGTTCGTTGGTTCGTTGGTTCGTTGGTTCGTTGGTTCGTTGGTTCGTTTGTTCGTTTGTTCGTTGGTTCGTTGGTTCGTTGGTTCGTTGGTTCGTTGGTTCGTTGATTCGTTGTTTCGTTGTTTCGTTGTTTCGTTGTTTCGTTGTTTCGTTGTTTCGTTGTTTCGTTGTTTCGTTGGTTCTTTTGTTTCTTTTTCACTTTGTTCGTTGGCTCGTTTGTTCGTTGGTTCGTTTGTTCGTTTGTTCGTTGGTTCGTTGGTACGTTGGTTCGTTGGTTCGTTGGTTCGTTGATTCGTTGTTTCGTTGGTTCGTTGGTTCGTTGTTTCGTTGGTTCGTTGGTTCGTTGGTTCGGTGGTTCGTTGGTTCGTTGGATCGTTGGTTCGTTGGTTCGTTGTTTCGTTGTTTCGTTGTTTCGTCGTTTCGTTGTTTCGTTGTTTCGTTGGTTCGTTGGTTCGTTGTTTCGCTGTTTCGTTGTTTCGTTGTTTCGTTGTTTCGTTGTTTCGTTGTTTCGTTGTTTCGTTGTTTCGTTGTTTCGTTGTTTCTTTGTCACTTTGTTCGTTGGTTCGTTTGTTCGTTGGTTCGTTGGATCGTTGGTTCGTTGGTTCGTTGGTTCGTTGGTTCGTTGGTTCGTTGGTTCGTTGGTTCGTTGGTTCGTTGGTTCGTTGTTTCGTTGGTTCGTTGGGTCGTTGGATCGTTGGTTCGTTGGTTCTTTGGTTCGGTGGTTCGTTGGTTCGTTGGTTCGTTGGTTCGTTGTTTCGTTGTTTCGTTGTTTCGTTGTTTCGTTGGTTCGTTGGTTCGTTGGTTCGTTGGTTCGTTGGTTCGTTGGTTCGTTGATTCGTTGGTTCGGTGGTTCGTTGGTTCGTTGTTTCGTTGGTTCGGTGGTTCGTTGGTTCGTTGGTTCGTTGGTTCGTTGGTTCGTTGGTTCGTTGGTTCGTTGGTTCGTTGGTTCGTTTGTTCGTTTGTTCGTTGGTTCGTTGGTTCGTTGGTTCGTTGGTTCGTTGGTTCGTTGATTCGTTGTTTCGTTGGTTCGTTGGTTCGTTGTTTCGTTGGTTCGTTGGTTCGTTGGTTCGGTGGTTCGTTGGTTCGTTGGATCGTTGGTTCGTTGGTTCGTTGTTTCGTTGTTTCGTTGTTTCGTTGTTTCGTTGTTTCGTTGTTTCGTTGGTTCGTTGGTTCGTTGTTTCGCTGTTTCGTTGTTTCGTTGTTTCGTTGTTTCGTTGTTTCGTTGTTTCGTTGTTTCGTTGTTTCTTTGTCACTTTGTTCGTTGGTTCGTTTGTTCGTTGGTTCGTTGGATCGTTGGTTCGTTGGTTCGTTGGTTCGTTGGTTCGTTGGTTCGTTGGTTCGTTGGTTCGTTGGTTCGTTGGTTCGTTGGTTCGTTGTTTCGTTGGTTCGTTGGTTCGTTGGTTCGGTGGTTCGTTGGTTCGTTGGTTCGTTGGATCGTTGGTTCGTTGGTTCGGTGGTTCGTTGGTTCGTTGGTTCGTTGGTTCGTTGGTTCGTTGTTTCGTTGTTTCGTTGTTTCGTTGTTTCGTTGTTTCGTTGTTTCGTTGTTTCGTTGTTTCGTTGCTTCGTTGTTTCGTTGTTTCGTTGCTTCGTTGTTTCGTTGTTTCGTTGTTTCGTTGTTTCGTTGTTTCGTTGTTTCGTTGTTTCGTTGTTTCGTTGTTTCGTTGTTTCGTTGGTTCTTTTGTTTCTTTTTCACTTTGTTCGTTGGCTCGTTGGTTCGTTGGTTCGTTGGTTCGTTGGTTCGTTGGTTCGTTGGTTCGTTGGTTCGTTGTTTCGTTGTTTCGTTGTTTCGTTGTTTCGTTGTTTCGTTGTTTCGTTGTTTCGTTGCTTCGTTGTTTCGTTGTTCGTTGCTTCGTTGTTTCGTTGTTTCGTTGTTTCGTTGTTTCGTTGTTTCGTTGTTTCGTTGTTTCGTTGTTTCGTTGTTTCGTTGTTTCGTTGTTTCGTTGTTTCGTTGTTTCGTTGTTTCGTTGTTTCGTTGTTTCGTTGTTTCGTTGTTTCGTTGTTTCGTTGTTTCGTTGTTTCGTTGTTTCGTTGTTTCGTTGTTTCGTTGTTTCGTTGTTTCGTTGTTTCGTTGTTTCGTTGTTTCGTTGTTTCGTTGTTTCGTTGTTTCGTTGTTTCGTTGTTTCGTTGTTTCGTTGTTTCGTTGTTTCGTTGTTTCGTTGGTTCGTTGGTTCGTTGGTTCGTTGGTTCGTTGATTCGTTGGTTCGTTGGTTCGTTGGTTCGTTGTTTCGTTGGTTCGTTGGTTCGTTGGTTCGTTGGTTCGTTGGTTCGTTGGATCGTTGGTTCGTTGGTTCGTTGGTTCGTTGGTTCGTTGGTTCGTTGGTTCGTTGGTTCGTTGGTTCGTTGTTTCGTTGTTTCGTTGTTTCGTTGTTTCGTTGTTTCCTAGGTTCGTTGGTTCGTTGGTTCGTTGGTTCGTTGGTTCGTTGGTTCGTTGGTTCGTTGGTTCGTTGGTTCGTTGGTTCGTTGGTTCGTTGGTTCGTTGGTTCGTTGGTTCGTTGGTTCGTTGGTTCGTTGGTTCGTTGGTTCGTTGGTTCGTTGGTTCGTTGGTTCGTTTGTTCGTTGGTTCGTTGGTTCGTTGGTTCGTTGGTTCGTTGGTTCGTTGGTTCGTTGGTTCGTTGGTTCGTTGGTTCGTTGTTTCGTTGGTTCGTTGGGTCGTTGGATCGTTGGTTCGTTGGTTCTTTGGTTCGGTGGTTCGTTGGTTCGTTGGTTCGTTGGTTCGTTGTTTCGTTGTTTCGTTGTTTCGTTGTTTCGTTGGTTCGTTGGTTCGTTGGTTCGTTGGTTCGTTGGTTCGTTGGTTCGTTGATTCGTTGGTTCGGTGGTTCGTTGGTTCGTTGTTTCGTTGGTTCGGTGGTTCGTTGGTTCGTTGGTTCGTTGGTTCGTTGGTTCGTTGGTTCGTTGGTTCGTTGGTTCGTTGGTTCGTTTGTTCGTTTGTTCGTTGGTTCGTTGGTTCGTTGGTTCGTTGGTTCGTTGGTTCGTTGATTCGTTGTTTCGTTGGTTCGTTGGTTCGTTGTTTCGTTGGTTCGTTGGTTCGTTGGTTCGGTGGTTCGTTGGTTCGTTGGATCGTTGGTTCGTTGGTTCGTTGTTTCGTTGTTTCGTTGTTTCGTTGTTTCGTTGTTTCGTTGTTTCGTTGGTTCGTTGGTTCGTTGTTTCGCTGTTTCGTTGTTTCGTTGTTTCGTTGTTTCGTTGTTTCGTTGTTTCGTTGTTTCGTTGTTTCTTTGTCACTTTGTTCGTTGGTTCGTTTGTTCGTTGGTTCGTTGGATCGTTGGTTCGTTGGTTCGTTGGTTCGTTGGTTCGTTGGTTCGTTGGTTCGTTGGTTCGTTGGTTCGTTGGTTCGTTGGTTCGTTGTTTCGTTGGTTCGTTGGTTCGTTGGTTCGGTGGTTCGTTGGTTCGTTGGTTCGTTGGATCGTTGGTTCGTTGGTTCGGTGGTTCGTTGGTTCGTTGGTTCGTTGGTTCGTTGGTTCGTTGTTTCGTTGTTTCGTTGTTTCGTTGTTTCGTTGTTTCGTTGTTTCGTTGTTTCGTTGTTTCGTTGCTTCGTTGTTTCGTTGTTTCGTTGCTTCGTTGTTTCGTTGTTTCGTTGTTTCGTTGTTTCGTTGTTTCGTTGTTTCGTTGTTTCGTTGTTTCGTTGTTTCGTTGTTTCGTTGTTTCGTTGGTTCTTTTGTTTCTTTTTCACTTTGTTCGTTGGCTCGTTGGTTCGTTGGTTCGTTGGTTCGTTGGTTCGTTGGTTCGTTGGTTCGTTGTTTCGTTGTTTCGTTGTTTCGTTGTTTCGTTGTTTCGTTGTTTCGTTGTTTCGTTGCTTCGTTGTTTCGTTGCTTCGTTGTTTCGTTGTTTCGTTGTTTCGTTGTTTCGTTGTTTCGTTGTTTCGTTGTTTCGTTGTTTTCGTTGTTTCGTTGTTTCGTTGTTTCGTTGTTTCGTTGTTTCGTTGTTTCGTTGTTTCGTTGTTTCGTTGTTTCGTTGTTTCGTTGTTTCGTTGTTTCGTTGTTTCGTTGTTTCGTTGTTTCGTTGTTTCGTTGTTTCGTTGTTTCGTTGTTTCGTTGTTTCGTTGTTTCGTTGTTTCGTTGTTTCGTTGTTTCGTTGTTTCGTTGTTTCGTTGTTTCGTTGTTTCGTTGTTTCGTTGGTTCGTTGGTTCGTTGGTTCGTTGGTTCGTTGATTCGTTGGTTCGTTGGTTCGTTGGTTCGTTGTTTCGTTGGTTCGTTGGTTCGTTGGTTCGTTGGTTCGTTGGTTCGTTGGATCGTTGGTTCGTTGGTTCGTTGGTTCGTTGGTTCGTTGGTTCGTTGGTTCGTTGGTTCGTTGGTTCGTTGTTTCGTTGTTTCGTTGTTTCGTTGTTTCGTTGTTTCGTTGTTTCCTAGGTTCGTTGGTTCGTTGGTTCGTTGGTTCGTTGGTTCGTTGGTTCGTTGGTTCGTTGGTTCGTTGGTTCGTTGGTTCGTTGGTTCGTTGGTTCGTTGGTTCGTTGGTTCGTTGGTTCGTTGGTTCGTTGGTTCGTTGGTTCGTTGGTTCGTTGGTTCGTTGGTTCGTTGGTTCGTTGGTTCGTTGGTTCGTTTGTTCGTTGGTTCGTTGGTTCGTTGGTTCGATGGTTCGTTGGTTCGTTGGTTCGTTGGTTCGTTGGTTCGTTGATTCGTTGGTTCGTTGGTTCGTTGGTTCGTTGGTTCGTTGGTTCGTTGGTTCGTTGGTTCGTTGGTTCGTTGGTTCGTTGGTTCGTTGGTTCGTTGGTTCGTTGGTTCGCTGGTTCGTTGGTTCGTTGGTTCGTTGGTTCGTTGGTTCGTTTGTTCGTTTGTTCGTTTGTTCGTTTGTTCGTTTGTTCGTTTGTTCGTTTGTTCGTTTGTTCGTTTGTTCGTTTGTTCGTTTGTTCGTTTGTTCGTTTGTTCGTTTGTTCGTTTGTTCGTTGGTTCGTTGGTTCGTTGGTTCGTTGGTTCGTTGGTTCGTTGGTTCGTTGGGTCGTTGGGTCGTTGGTTCGTTGATTCGTTGATTCGTTGATTCGTTGTTTCGTTGGTTCGTTGTTTCGTTGTTTCGTTGTTTCGTTGTTTCGTTGTTTCGTTGTTTCGTTGTTTCGTTGTTTCGTTGTTTCGTTGTTTCGTTGTTTCGTTGTTTCGTTGTTTCGTTGTTTCGTTGTTTCGTTGTTTCGTTGTTTCGTTGTTTCGTTGTTTCGTTGTTTCGTTGTTTCGTTGTTTCGTTGTTTCGTTGTTTCGTTGTTTCGTTGTTTCGTTGTTTCGTTGTTTCGTTGTTTCGTTGTTTCGTTGTTTCGTTGTTTCGTTGTTTCGTTGTTTCGTTGTTTCGTTGTTTCGTTGTTTCGTTGTTTCGTTGTTTCCTTGTTTCGTTGTTTCGTTGTTTCGTTGGTTCGTTGGTTCGTTGGTTCGTTGGTTCGTTGATTCGTTGTTTCGTTGGTCCGTTGGTTCGTTGTTTCGTTGTTTCGTTGTTTCGTTGGTTCGTTGGTTCGTTGGTTCGTTGGATCGTTGGTTCGTTGGTTCGTTGGTTCGTTGGTTCGTTGGTTCGTTGGTTCGTTGGTTCGTTGGTTCGTTGGTTCGTTGGTTCGTTGGTTCGTTGGTTCGTTGGTTCGTTGTTTCGTTGTTTCGTTGTTTCGTTGTTTCGTTGTTTCGTTGTTTCGTTGTTTCGTTGTTTCGTTGTTTCGTTGTTTCGTTGTTTCGTTGTTTCGTTGTTTCGTTGTTTCGTTGTTTCGTTGTTTCGTTGTTTCGTTGTTTCGTTGTTTCGTTGTTTCGTTGTTTCGTTGTTTCGTTGTTTCGTTGTTTCGTTGTTTCGTTGTTTCGTTGTTTCGTTGTTTCGTTGTTTCGTTGTTTCGTTGTTTCGTTGTTTCGTTGTTTCGTTGTTTCGTTGTTTCGTTGTTTCGTTGTTTCGTTGTTTCGTTGTTTCGTTGTTTCGTTGTTTCGTTGTTTCGTTGTTTCGTTGTTTCGTTGTTTCGTTGTTTCGTTGTTTCGTTGGTTCTTTTGTTTCTTTGTCACTTTGTTCGTTGGTTCGTTGGTTCGTTGGTTCGTTGGTTCGTTGGTTCGTAGGTTCGTTGGTTCGTTGGTTCGTTGTTTCGTTGGTTCGTTGGTTCGTTGGTTCGTTGGTTCGTTTGTTCGTTGGTTCGTTGGTTCGTTGTTTCGTTGTTTCGTTGTTTCGTTGTTTCGTTGTTTCGTTGTTTCGTTGTTTCGTTGTTTCGTTGTTTCGTTGTTCGTTGGTTCGTTGGTTCGTTGGTTCGTTGGTTCGTTGGATCGTTGTTTCGTTGTTTCGTTGTTTCGTTGTTTCGTTGTTTCGTTGTTTCGTTGTTTCGTTGTTTCGTTGTTTCGTTGTTTCGTTGTTTCGTTGTTTCGTTGTTTCGTTGTTTCGTTGTTTCGTTGTTTCGTTGTTTCGTTGTTTCGTTGTTTCGTTGTTTCGTTGTTTCGTTGTTTCGTTGTTTCGTTGTTTCGTTGTTTCGTTGTTTCGTTGTTTCGTTGTTTCGTTGTTTCGTTGTTTCGTTGGTTCTTTTGTTTCTTTTTCACTTTGTTCGTTGGCTCGTTTGTTCGTTGGTTCGTTGGTTCGTTGGATCGTTGGTTCGTTGGTTCGTTGGTTCGTTGGTTCGTTGGTTCGTTGGTTCGTTTGTTCGGTTGTTCGTTGGTTCGTTGGTTCGTTGGTTCGTTGGTTCGTTGTTTCGCTGTTTCGTTGTTTCGTTGTTTCGTTGTTTCGTTGTTTCGTTGTTTCGTTGTTTCGTTGTTTCGTTGTTTCTTTGTCACTTTGTTCGTTGGTTCGTTTGTTCGTTGGTTCGTTGGATCGTTGGTTCGTTGGTTCGTTGGTTCGTTGGTTCGTTGGTTCGTTGGTTCGTTGGTTCGTTGGTTCGTTGGTTCGTTGGTTCGTTGGTTCGTTGGTTCGTTTGTTCGTTTGTTCGTTTGTTCGTTTGTTCGTTTGTTCGTTTGTTCGTTTGTTCGTTTGTTCGTTTGTTCGTTTGTTCGTTTGTTCGTTTGTTCGTTTGTTCGTTTGTTCGTTTGTTCGTTTGTTCGTTTGTTCGTTTGTTCGTTTGTTCGTTGGTTCGTTGGTTCGTTGGTTCGTTGGTTCGTTGGTTCGTTGGTTCGTTGGTTCGTTGGTTCGTTGGTTCGTTGGGTCGTTGGATCGTTGGTTCGTTGGTTCTTTGGTTCGGTGGTTCGTTGGTTCGTTGGTTCGTTGGTTCGTTGTTTCGTTGTTTCGTTGTTTCGTTGTTTCGTTGGTTCGTTGGTTCGTTGGTTCGTTGGTTCGTTGGTTCGTTGGTTCGTTGGTTCGTTGATTCGTTGGTTCGGTGGTTCGTTGGTTCGTTGGTTCGTTGGTTCGGTGGTTCGTTGGTTCGTTGGTTCGTTGGTTCGTTGGTTCGTTGGTTCGTTGGTTCGTTGGTTCGTTGGTTCGTTTGTTCGTTTGTTCGTTGGTTCGTTGGTTCGTTGGTTCGTTGGTTCGTTGGTTCGTTGATTCGTTGTTTCGTTGGTTCGTTGGTTCGTTGTTTCGTTGGTTCGTTGGTTCGTTGGTTCGGTGGTTCGTTGGTTCGTTGGATCGTTGGTTCGTTAGTTCGATGTTTCGTTGTTTCGTTGTTTCGTTGTTTCGTTGTTTCGTTGTTTCGTTGTTTCGTTGTTTCGTTGGTTCGTTGGTTCGTTGTTTCGCTGTTTCGTTGTTTCGTTGTTTCGTTGTTTCGTTGTTTCGTTGTTTCGTTGTTTCGTTGTTTCGTTGTTTCGTTGTTTCTTTGTCACTTTGTTCGTTGGTTCGTTTGTTCGTTGGTTCGTTGGATCGTTGGTTCGTTGGTTCGTTGGTTCGTTGGTTCGTTGGTTCGTTGGTTCGTTGGTTCGTTGGTTCGTTGGTTCGTTGGTTCGTTGGTTCGTTGGTTCGTTGGTTCGTTGGTTCGTTGGGTCGTTGGATCGTTGGTTCGTTGGTTCTTTGGTTCGGTGGTTCGTTGGTTCGTTGGTTCGTTGGTTCGTTGTTTCGTTGTTTCGTTGTTTCGTTGTTTCGTTGTTTCGTTGGTTCTTTTGTTTCTTTGTCACTTTGTTCGTTGGTTCGTTGGTTCGTTGGTTCGTTGGTTCGTTGGTTCGTTGGTTCGTTGATTCGTTGGTTCGGTGGTTCGTTGGTTCGTTGGTTCGTTGGTTCGGTGGTTCGTTGGTTCGTTGGTTCGTTGGTTCGTTGGTTCGTTGGTTCGTTGGTTCGTTGGTTCGTTGGTTCGTTTGTTCGTTTGTTCGTTGGTTCGTTGGTTCGTTGGTTCGTTGGTTCGTTGGTTCGTTGATTCGTTGTTTCGTTGGTTCGTTGGTTCGTTGTTTCGTTGGTTCGTTGGTTCGGTGGTTCGTTGGTTCGTTGGATCGTTGGTTCGTTGGTTCGTTGGTTCGTTGGTTCGTTGTTTCGTTGTTTCGTTGTTTCGTTGTTTCGTTGTTTCGTTGTTTCGTTGGTTCGTTGGTTCGTTGTTTCGCTGTTTCGTTGTTTCGTTGTTTCGTTGTTTCGTTGTTTCGTTGTTTCGTTGTTTCTTTGTCACTTTGTTCGTTGGTTCGTTTGTTCGTTGGTTCGTTGGATCGTTGGTTCGTTGGTTCGTTGGTTCGTTGGTTCGTTGGTTCGTTGGTTCGTTGGTTCGTTGGTTCGTTGGTTCGTTGTTTCGTTGGTTCGTTGGTTCGTTGGTTCGGTGGTTCGTTGGTTCGTTGGTTCGTTGGATCGTTGGTTCGTTGGTTCGGTGGTTCGTTGGTTCGTTGGTTCGTTGGTTCGTTGGTTCGTTGTTTCGTTGTTTCGTTGTTTCGTTGTTTCGTTGTTTCGTTGTTTCGTTGTTTCGTTGTTTCGTTGTTTCGTTGTTTCGTTGTTTCGTTGTTTCGTTGTTTCGTTGTTTCGTTGTTTCGTTGTTTCGTTGTTTCGTTGTTTCGTTGTTTCGTTGTTTCGTTGTTTCGTTGTTTCGTTGTTTCGTTGTTTCGTTGTTTCGTTGTTTCGTTGTTTCGTTGTTTCGTTGTTTCTTTTGTTTCTTTTTCACTTTGTTCGTTGGCTCGTTTGTTCGTTGGTTCGTTGGTTTGTTGGTTCGTTGGTTCGTTGGTTCGTTGTTTCGTTGTTTCGTTGTTTCGTTGTTTCGTTGTTTCGTTGTTTCGTTGTTTCGTTGCTTCGTTGTTTCGTTGCTTCGTTGTTTCGTTGTTTCGTTGTTTCGTTGTTTCGTTGTTTCGTTGTTTCGTTGTTTCGTTGTTTCGTTGTTTCGTTGTTTCGTTGTTTCGTTGTTTCGTTGTTTCGTTGTTTCGTTGTTTCGTTGTTTCGTTGTTTCGTTGTTTCGTTGTTTCGTTGTTTCGTTGTTTCGTTGTTTCGTTGTTTCGTTGTTTCGTTGTTTCGTTGTTTCGTTGTTTCGTTGTTTCGTTGTTTAGTTGTTTCGTTGTTTCGTTGTTTCGTTGTTTCGTTGTTTCGTTGTTTCGTTGTTTCGTTGGTTCTTTTGTTTCTTTTTCACTTTGTTCGTTGGCTCGTTTGTTCGTTGGTTCGTTGGTTCGTTGGATCGTTGGTTCGTTGGTTCGTTGGTTCGTTGGTTCGTTGGTTCGTTGGTTCGTTTGTTCGGTTGTTCGTTGGTTCGTTGGTTCGTTGGTTCGTTGGTTCGTTGTTTCGCTGTTTCGTTGTTTCGTTGTTTCGTTGTTTCGTTGTTTCGTTGTTTCGTTGTTTCTTTGTCACTTTGTTCGTTGGTTCGTTTGTTCGTTGGTTCGTTGGATCGTTGGTTCGTTGGTTCGTTGGTTCGTTGGTTCGTTGGTTCGTTGGTTCGTTGGTCCGTTGGTCCGTTGGTTCGTTGGTTCGTTGGTTCGATGGTTCGTTGGTTCGTTGGTTCGTTGGTTCGTTGGTTCGTTGGTTCGTTGGTTCGTTGGTTCGTTGGTTCGTTGGTTCGTTTGTTCGTTTGTTCGTTGTTTCGTTGTTTCGTTGTTTCGTTGTTTCGTTGGTTCGTTGGTTCGTTGGTTCGTTGGTTCGTTGGTTCGTTGGTTCGTTGGTTCGTTGGTTCGTTGGTTCGTTGGTTCGGTGGTTCGTTGGTTCGTTGGTTCGTTGGTTCGGTGGTTCGTTGGTTCGTTGGTTCGTTGGTTCGTTGGTTCGTTGGTTCGTTGGTTCGTTGGTTCGTTGGTTCGTTGGTTCGTTTGTTCGTTTGTTCGTTGGTTCGTTGGTTCGTTGGTTCGTTGGTTCGTTGGTTCGTTGATTCGTTGTTTCGTTGGTTCGTTGGTTCGTTGTTTCGTTGGTTCGTTGGTTCGTTGGTTCGGTGGTTCGTTGGTTCGTTGGATCGTTGGTTCGTTGGTTCGTTGTTTCGTTGTTTCGTTGTTTCGTTGTTTCGTTGTTTCGTTGTTTCGTTGTTTCGTTGTTTCGTTGTTTCGTTGGTTCTTTTGTTTCTTTGTCACTTTGTTCGTTGGTTCGTTGGTTCGTTGGTTCGTTGGTTCGTTGGTTCGTTGGTTCGTTGGTTCGTTGGTTCGTTGGTTCGTTGGTTCGTTGGTTCGTTGTTTCGTTGGTTCGTTGGTTCGTTGGTTCGTTGGTCGTTGGCTCGTTGGTTCGTTGGTTCGTTGGTTCGTTGGTTCGTTGGTTCGTTGTTTCGTTGGTTCGTTGGTTCGTTGGTTCGGTGGTTCGTTGGTTCGTTGGTTCGTTGGATCGTTGGTTCGTTGGTTCGGTGGTTCGTTGGTTCGTTGGTTCGTTGGTTCGTTGGTTCGTTGTTTCGTTGTTTCGTTGTTTCGTTGTTTCGTTGTTTCGTTGTTTCGTTGTTTCGTTGTTTCGTTGTTTCGTTGTTTCGTTGTTTCGTTGTTTCGTTGTTTCGTTGTTTCGTTGTTTCGTTGTTTCGTTGTTTCGTTGTTTCGTTGTTTCGTTGTTTCGTTGTTTCGTTGTTTCGTTGTTTCGTTGTTTCGTTGTTTCGTTGTTTCGTTGTTTCGTTGTTTCGTTGTTTCGTTGTTTCGTTGTTTCGTTGTTTCGTTGGTTCGTTGGTTCGTTGGTTCGTTGGTTCGTTTGTTCGTTTGTTCGTTTGTTCGTTTGTTCGTTTGTTCGTTTGTTCGTTTGTTCGTTTGTTCGTTTGTTCGTTTGTTCGTTTGTTCGTTTGTTCGTTTGTTCGTTTGTTCGTTTGTTCGTTGGTTCGTTGGTTCGTTGGTTCGTTGGTTCGTTGGTTCGTTGGTTCGTTGGTTCGTTGGTTCGTTGGTTCGTTGGTTCGTTGGGTCGTTGGATCGTTGGTTCGTTGGTTCTTTGGTTCGGTGGTTCGTTGGTTCTTTGGTTCGTTGGTTCGTTGTTTCGTTGTTTCGTTGTTTCGTTGTTTCGTTGGTTCGTTGGTTCGTTGGTTCGTTGGTTCGTTGGTTCGTTGGTTCGTTGGTTCGTTGGTTCGTTGGTTCGTTGGTTCGGTGGTTCGTTGGTTCGTTGGTTCGTTGGTTCGGTGGTTCGTTGGTTCGTTGGTTCGTTGGTTCGTTGGTTCGTTGGTTCGTTGGTTCGTTGGTTCGTTGGTTCGTTGGTTCGTTGATTCGTTGTTTCGTTGGTTCGTTGGTTCGTTGTTTCGTTGGTTCGTTGGTTCGTTGGTTCGGTGGTTCGTTGGTTCGTTGGATCGTTGGTTCGTTGGTTCGTTGTTTCGTTGTTTCGTTGTTTCGTTGTTTCGTTGTTTCGTTGTTTCGTTGTTTCGTTGTTTCGTTGTTTCGTTGTTTCGTTGGTTCTTTTGTTTCTTTGTCACTTTGTTCGTTGGTTCGTTGGTTCGTTGGTTCGTTGGTTCGTTGGTTCGTTGGTTCGTTGGTTCGTTGGTTCGTTGTTTCGTTGGTTCGTTGGTTCGTTGGTTCGTTGGCTCGTTGGTTCGTTGGTTCGTTTGTTCGTTGGTTCGTTGGTTCGTTGGTTCGTTGGTTCGTTGTTTCGTTGGTTCGTTGGTTCGTTGGTTCGGTGGTTCGTTGGTTCGTTGGTTCGTTGGATCGTTGGTTCGTAGGTTCGGTGGTTCGTTGGTTCGTTGGTTCGTTGGTTCGTTGGTTCGTTGTTTCGTTGTTTCGTTGTTTCGTTGTTTCGTTGTTTCGTTGTTTCGTTGTTTCGTTGTTTCGTTGTTTCGTTGTTTCGTTGTTTCGTTGTTTCGTTGTTTCGTTGTTTCGTTGTTTCGTTGTTTCGTTGTTTCGTTGTTTCGTTGTTTCGTTGTTTCGTTGTTTCGTTGTTTCGTTGTTTCGTTGTTTCGTTGTTTCGTTGTTTCGTTGTTTCGTTGTTTCGTTGTTTCGTTGTTTCGTTGTTTCGTTGTTTCGTTGTTTCGTTGTTTCGTTGTTTCGTTGTTTCGTTGTTTCGTTGGTTCGTTGGTTCGTTGGTTCGTTGGTTCGTTGGTTCGTTGGATCGTTGGTTCGTTGGTTCGTTGGTTCGTTGGTTCGTTGGTTCGTTGGTTCGTTGGATCGTTGGTTCGTTGGTTCGTTGTTTCGTTGTTTCGTTGTTTCGTTGTTTCGTTGTTTCGTTGTTTCGTTGTTTCGTTGTTTCGTTGTTTCGTTGGTTCTTTTGTTTCTTTGTCACTTTGTTCGTTGGTTCGTTGGTTCGTTGGTTCGTTGGTTCGTTGGTTCGTTGGTTCGTTGGTTCGTTGGTTCGTTGGTTCGTTGGTTCGTTGTTTCGTTGGTTCGTTGGTTCGTTGGTTCGTTGGTTCGTTGGTTCGTTGGTTCGTTTGTTCGTTGGTTCGTTGGTTCGTTGGTTCGTTGGTTCGTTGTTTCGTTGGTTCGTTGGTTCGTTGGTTCGGTGGTTCGTTGGTTCGTTGGTTCGTTGGATCGTTGGTTCGTTGGTTCGGTGGTTCGTTGGTTCGTTGGTTCGTTGGTTCGTTGGTTCGTTGTTTCGTTGTTTCGTTGTTTCGTTCTTTCGTTGTTTCGTTGTTTCGTTGTTTCGTTGTTTCGTTGTTTCGTTGTTTCGTTGTTTCGTTGTTTCGTTGTTTCGTTGTTTCGTTGTTTCGTTGTTTCGTTGTTTCGTTGTTTCGTTGTTTCGTTGTTTCGTTGTTTCGTTGTTTCGTTGTTTCGTTGTTTCGTTGTTTCGTTGTTTCGTTGTTTCGTTGTTTCGTTGTTTCGTTGTTTCGTTGTTTCGTTGTTTCGTTGGTTCGTTGGTTCGTTGGTTCGTTGGTTCGTTGGTTCGTTGGATCGTTGGTTCGTTGGTTCGTTGGTTCGTTGGTTCGTTGGTTCGTTGGTTCGTTGTTTCGTTGTTTCGTTGTTTCGTTGTTTCGTTGTTTCGTTGTTTCGTTGCTTCGTTGTTTCGTTGTTTCGTTGTTTCGTTGTTTCGTTGTTTCGTTGTTTCGTTGTTTCGTTGTTTCGTTGTTTCGTTGTTTCGTTGTTTCGTTGTTTCGTTGTTTCGTTGTTTCGTTGTTTCGTTGTTTCGTTGTTTCGTTGTTTCGTTGTTTCGTTGTTTCGTTGTTTCGTTGTTTCGTTGTTTCGTTGTTTCGTTGTTTCGTTGTTTCGTTGTTTCGTTGTTTCGTTTTTTCGTTGTTTCGTTGTTTCGTTGTTTCGTTGTTTCGTTGTTTCGTTGTTTCGTTGTTTCGTTGGTTCTTTTGTTTCTTTTTCACTTTGTTCGTTGGCTCGTTTGTTCGTTGGTTCGTTGGTTCGTTGGTTCGTTGGTTCGTTGGTTCGTTGGTTCGTTGGTTCGTTTGTTCGGTTGTTCGTTGGTTCGTTGGTTCGTTGGTTCGTTGGTTCGTTGTTTCGCTGTTTCGTTGTTTCGTTGTTTCGTTGTTTCGTTGTTTCGTTGTTTCGTTGTTTCGTTGTTTCTTTGTCACTTTGTTCGTTGGTTCGTTTGTTCGTTGGTTCGTTGGATCGTTGGTTCGTTGGTTCGTTGGTTCGTTGGTTCGTTGGTTCGTTGGTTCGTTGGTCCGTTGGTCCGTTGGTTCGTTGGTTCGTTGGTTCGATGGTTCGTTGGTTCGTTGGTTCGTTGGTTCGTTGGTTCGTTGGTTCGTTGGTTCGTTGGTTCGTTGGTTCGTTGGTTCGATGGTTCGTTGGTTCGTTGGTTCGTTGGTTCGTTGGTTCGTTGGTTCGTTGGTTCGTTGGTTCGTTGGTTCGTTGGTTCGTTTGTTCGTTTGTTCGTTTGTTCGTTTGTTCGTTTGTTCGTTTGTTCGTTTGTTCGTTTGTTCGTTTGTTCGTTTGTTCGTTTGTTCGTTTGTTCGTTTGTTCGTTTGTTCGTTTGTTCGTTTGTTCGTTGGTTCGTTGGTTCGTTGGTTCGTTGGTTCGTTGGTTCGTTGGTTCGTTGGTTCGTTGGTTCGTTGGTTCGTTGGGTCGTTGGATCGTTGGATCGTTGGTTCGATGGTTTTTTGGTTCGGTGGTTCGTTGGTTCGTTGGTTCGTTGGTGCGTTGGTTCGTTGTTTCGTTGTTTCGTTGTTTCGTTGTTTCGTTGGTTCGTTGGTTCGTTGGTTCGTTGGTTCGTTGGTTCGTTGGTTCGTTGGTTCGTTGGTTCGTTGGTTCGTTGGTTCGTTGGTTCGTTGGTTCGTTGGTTCGTTGGTTCGTTGGTTCGTTGGTTCGTTGGTTCGTTGGTTCGTTGGTTCGTTTGTTCGTTGGTTCGTTGGTTCGTTGGTTCGTTGGTTCGATGGTTCGTTGGTTCGTTGGTTCGTTGGTTCGTTGGTTCGTTGATTCGTTGGTTCGTTGGTTCGTTGGTTCGTTGGTTCGTTGGTTCGTTGGTTCGTTGGTTCGTTGGTTCGTTGGTTCGTTGGTTCGTTGGTTCGTTGGTTCGCTGGTTCGTTGGTTCGTTGGTTCGTTTGTTCGTTTGTTCGTTTGTTCGTTTGTTCGTTTGTTCGTTTGTTCGTTTGTACGTTTGTTCGTTTGTTCGTTTGTTCGTTTGTTCGTTTGTTCGTTTGTTCGTTTGTTCGTTTGTTCGTTTGTTCGTTGGTTCGTTGGTTCGTTGGTTCGTTGGTTCGTTGGTTCGTTGGTTCGTTGGTTCGTTGGGTCGTTGGGTCGTTGGTTCGTTGGGTCGTTGGGTCGTTGGTTCGTTGGTTCGTTGGTTCGTTGGTTCGTTGGTTCGTTGGTTCGTTGTTTCGTTGTTTCGTTGTTTCGTTGTTTCGTTGGTTCGGCGGTTCGTTGGTTCGTTGGTTCGTTGGTTCGTTGGTTCGTTGGTTCGTTGGTTCGTTGGTTCGTTGGTTCGTTGGTTCATTTGTTCGTTGGTTCGTTGATTCGTTGTTTCGTTGGTTCGCTGGTTCGTTGTTTCGTTGGTTCGTTGGTTAGTTGGTTCGGTGGTTCGTTGGTTCGTTGGATCGTTGGTTCGTTGGTTCGTTGGTTCGTTGGTTCGTTGGTTCGTTTGTTCGTTGGTTCGTTGGTTCGTTGGTTCCTTGGTTCGTTGGTTCGTTGGTTCGTTGGTTCGTTGGTTCGGTGGTTCGTTGGTTCGTTGGTTCGGTGGTTCGGTGGTTCGTTGGTTCGTTGGTTCGTTGGTTCGTTGGTTCGTTTGTTCGTTTGTTCGTTGGTTCGTTGGTTCGTTGGTTCGTTGGTTCGTTGGTTCGTTGGTTCGTTGGTTCGTTGGTTCGTTGATTCGTTGTTTCGTTGGTTCGTTGGTTCGTTGTTTCGTTGGTTCGTTTGTTCGTTTGTTCGTTTGTTCGTTGGTTCGTTGGTTCGTTGGTTCGTTGGTTCGTTGGTTCGTTGGTTCGTTTGTTCGTTGGTTCGTTGGTTCGTTGGTTCGTTGGTTCGGTGGTTCGGTGGTTCGTTGGTTCGTTGGTTCGTTGGTTCGTTGGTTCGTTTGTTCGTTTGTTCGTTGGTTCGTTGTTTCGTTGGTTCGTTGGTTCGTTGGTTCGTTGATTCGTTGTTTCGTTGGTTCGTTGGTTCGTTGTTTCGTTGGTTCGTTTGTTCGTTTGTTCGTTTGTTCGTTGGTTCGTTGGTTCGTTGGTTCGTTGGTTCGTTGGTTCGTTGGTTCGTTTGTTCGTTGGTTCGTTGGTTCGTTGGTTCGTTTGTTCGTTTGTTCGTTGGTTCGTTGGTTCGTTGGTTCGTTGGTTCGTTGGTTCGTTGGTTCGTTGGTTCGTTGGTTCGTTGGTTCGTTGGTTCGTTGATTCGTTGTTTCGTTGGTTCGTTGGTTCGTTGTTTCGTTGGTTCGTTGGTTCGTTGGTTCGGTGGTTCGTTGGTTCGTTGGATCGTTGGTTCGTTGGTTCGTTGGTTCGTTGGTTCGTTGGTTCGTTTGTTCGTTGGTTCGTTGGTTCGTTGGTTCGTTGGTTCGTTGGTTCGTTGGTTCGTTGGTTCGTTGGTTCGGTGGTTCGTTGGTTCGTTGGTTCGTTGGTTCGTTGTTTCGTTGTTTCGTTGTTTCGTTGTTTCGTTGTTTCGTTGTTTCGTTGTTTCGTTGTTTCGTTGTTTCGTTGTTTCGTTGTTTCGTTGTTTCGTTGTTTCGTTTTTTCGTTGTTTCGTTGGTTCGTTGGTTCGTTGGTTCGTTGGTTCGTTGGATCGTTGGTTCGTTGGTTCGTTGGTTCGTTGGTTCGTTGGTTCGTTGGTTCGTTGTTTCGTTGGTTCGTTGGTTCGTTGGTTCGTTGGTTCGTTGGTTCGTTGGTTCGTTGGTTCGTTGGTTCGTTGGTTCGTTGGTTCGTTGGTTCGTTGGTTCGTTGGTTCGTTGGTTCGTTGGTTCGTTGGTTCGTTGGTTCGTTTGTTCGTTGGTTCGTTGGTTCGTTGGTTCGATGGTTCGTTGGTTCGTTGGTTCGTTGGTTCGTTGGTTCGTTGATTCGTTGGTTCGTTGGTTCGTTGGTTCGTTGGTTCGTTGGTTCGTTGGTTCGTTGGTTCGTTGGTTCGTTGGTTCGTTGGTTCGCTGGTTCGTTGGTTCGTTGGTTCGTTGGTTCGTTGGTTCGTTTGTTCGTTTGTTCGTTTGTTCGTTTGTTCGTTTGTTCGTTTGTTCGTTTGTACGTTTGTTCGTTTGTTCGTTTGTTGTTTGTTCGTTTGTTCGTTTGTTCGTTTGTTCGTTTGTTCGTTTGTTCGTTTGTTCGTTTGTTCGTTGGTTCGTTGGTTCGTTGGTTCGTTGGTTCGTTGGTTCGTTGGTTCGTTGGTTCGTTGGGTCGTTGGGTCGTTGGTTCGTTGGTTCGTTGGTTCGTTGTTTCGTTGTTTCGTTGTTTCGTTGTTTCGTTGGTTCTTTTGTTTCTTTTTCACTTTGTTCGTTGGCTCGTTTGTTCGTTGGTTCGTTGGTTCGTTGGATCGTTGGTTCGTTGGTTCGTTGGTTCGTTGGTTCGTTGGTTCGTTTTGTTCGGTTGTTCGTTGGTTCGTTGGTTCGTTGGTTCGTTGGTTCGTTGTTTCGCTGTTTCGTTGTTTCGTTGTTTCGTTGTTTCGTTGTTTCGTTGTTTCGTTGTTTCGTTGTTTCGTTGTTTCGTTGTTTCGTTGTTTCGTTGGTTCTTTTGTTTCTTTGTCACTTTGTTCGTTGGTTCGTTTGTTCGTTGGTTCGTTGGATCGTTGGTTCGTTGGTTCGTTGGTTCGTTGGTTCGTTGGTTCGTTGGTTCGTTGGTCCGTTGGTCCGTTGGTTCGTTGGTTCGTTGGTTCGATGGTTCGTTGGTTCGTTGGTTCGTTGGTTCGTTGGTTCGTTGGTTCGTTGGTTCGTTGGTTCGTTGGTTCGTTGGTTCGTTGGTTCGTTGGTTCGTTTGTTCGTTTGTTCGTTTGTTCGTTTGTTCGTTTGTTCGTTTGTTCGTTTGTTCGTTTGTTCGTTTGTTCGTTTGTTCGTTTGTTCGTTTGTTCGTTTGTTCGTTTGTTCGTTTGTTCGTTTTTTCGTTTGTTCGTTTGTTCGTTTGTTCGTTTGTTCGTTTTTTCGTTGGTTCGTTGGTTCGTTGGTTCGTTGGTTCGTTGGTTCGTTGGTTCGTTGGTTCGTTGGTTCGTTGGTTCGTTGGTTCGTTGGTTCGTTGGTTCGTTGGTTCGTTGGTTCGTTGGGTCGTTGGGTCGTTGGATCGTTGGTTCGTTGGTTCGAAGGTTCGTTGGTTCGTTGGTTCGTTGGTTCGTTGGTTCGTTGTTTCGTTGTTTCGTTGTTTCGTTGTTTCGTTGGTTCGTTGGTTCGTTGGTTCGTTGGTTCGTTGGTTCGTTGGTTCGTTGGTTCGTTGGTTCGTTGGTTCGTTGGTTCGGTGGTTCGTTGGTTCGTTGGTTCGTTGGTTCGTTGGTTCGTTGGTTCGTTGGTTCGTTGGTTCGTTGGTTCGTTGGTTCGTTGGTTCGTTTGTTCGTTTGTTCGTTGGTTCGTTGGTTCGTTGGTTCGTTGGTTCGTTGGTTCGTTGATTCGTTGTTTCGTTGGTTCGTTGGTTCGTTGTTTCGTTGGTTCGTTGGTTCGTTGGTTCGGTGGTTCGTTGGTTCGTTGGATCGTTGGTTCGTTGGTTCGTTGGTTCGTTGGTTCGTTGGTTCGTTTGTTCGTTGGTTCGTTGGTTCGTTGGTTCGTTGGTTCGTTGGTTCGTTGTTTCGTTGGTTCGTTGGTTCGTTGGTTCGTTGGTTCGTTTGTTCGTTGGTTCGTTGGTTCGTTG
>NW_027486633.1:0-2500 GCF_050908995.1 Andrena cerasifolii | reverse complement strand
CCGACCGACCGACCGACCGACCGACCGACCGACCGACCGTCCGTCCGACCGACGGACTGACGGACCGACTGACCGACTGACCGACCGACCGACCGACCGACCGACCGAACGACCAACCGACCGACCGACCGACCGACCGACCGACCGACCGACCGACCGACCGACCGACCGACGGACTGACTGACCGACTGACCGACCGACCGGCCGACCGACCGACCGACCGACCGACGGACTGACTGATCGACTGACCGACTGACCGACCGACCGACCGACCGACCGACGGACTGACTGATCGACTGACCGACTGTCCGACCGACCGACCGAACGACCGACCGACCGACCGACCGACCGACCGACCGACCGACCGACCGTCCGTCCGACCGACGGACTGACGGACCGACTGACCGACTGACCGACCGACCGACCGACCGACCGACCGAACGACCAACCGACCGACCGACCGACCGACCGACCGACCGACCGACGGACTGACTGATCGACTGACCGACTGAGCGACCGACCGACCGAACGACCAACCGACCGACCGACCGACTGACCGACCGACTGACCGACCGACCGACCGACCGACTGACCGACCGAGCGACCGACCGACCGTCCGACCGACGGACTGACTGACCGACTGACCGACCGACCGACCGACCGACCGACCGAACGACCAACCGACCGACCGACCGACCGACCGACCGACGGACTGACTGACCGACTGACCGACTGACCGACCGACCGACCGAACGACCGACCGAACGACCGACCGACCGAACGACCGACGGACTGACTGACCGACTGACCGACTGACCGACTGACCGACTGAACGACCGACCGACCGACCGACCGAACGACCGACCGAACGACCGACCGACCGACCGACCGACCGACAGACCGACCGACGGACCGACCGACCGACCGACCGACCGACCGAACGACCGACCGACCGACGGACTGACTGACCGACTGAACGACTGACCGACCGACCGACCGACCGACCGACCGACCGACCGACCGACCGACCGACCGACCGACCGACCAACCGACCGACGGACTGACTGACCGACTGACCGACTGACCGACTGACCGACCGACCGACCGACCGACCGACCGACCGACTGACCGACTGACCGACCGACCGACCGACGGACTGACTGACCGACTGACCGACTGACCGGCTGACCGACTGACCGACTGACCGACCGACGGGCCGACCGACCGACCGACCGACCGACGGACTGACTGATCGACTGACCGACTGACCGACCGACTGACCGACCGACCGACCGACCGACGGACTGACTGACCGACTGACCGACTGGCCGACTGACTGACCGACTGACCGACCGACCGACCGACCGACGGACTGACTGATCGACTGACCGACTGAGCGACCGACCGACCGAACGACCAACCGACCGACCGACCGACTGACCGACCGACTGACCGACCGACCGACCGACCGACTGACCGACCGAGCGACCGACCGACCGTCCGACCGACGGACTGACTGACCGACTGACCGACCGACCGACCGACCGACCGACCGAACGACCAACCGACCGACCGACCGACCGACCGACCGACGGACTGACTGACCGACTGACCGACTGACCGACCAACTGACCGACTGACCGACGGACTGACTGACCGACTGACCGACCGACCGACCGACCGACCGACCGACCGACCGACCGACCGACCGACCGACCGACGGACTGACTGACCGACTGACCGACTGACCGACTGACCGACCGACCGGCCGACCGACCGACCGACCGACTGACCGACTGACCGACCGACCGACCGACCGACCGACCGACCGACCGACCGACCGACCGACCGACCGACCGACCGACCGACGGACTGACTGACCGACTGACCGACTGACCGACCGACCGACCGACCGACCGACCGACCGACCGACCAACGGACTGACTGACCGACCGACCGACCGACTGACCGACTGACCGACTGACCGACCGACCGACCGACCGACCGACCGATCGACCGACCGACCGACCGACGGACTGACTGACCGACTGACCGACTGACCGACCGACGGGCCGACCGACCGACCGACCGACCGACGGACTGACTGATCGACTGACCGACTGACCGACCGACTGACCGACCGACCGACCGACCGACGGACTGACTGACCGACTGACCGACTGGCCGACTGACTGACCGACTGACGACCGACCGACCGACCGACCGACCGACGGACTGACTGATCGACTGACCGACTGAGCGACGGACCGACCGAACGACCAACCGACCGACCGATCGACTGACCGACCGACTGACCGACCGACCGACCGACCGACTGACCGACCGAGCGACCGACCGACCGTCCGACCGACGGACTGACTGACCGACTGACCGACCGACGACCGACCGACCGACCGAACGACCAATCGACCGACTGACTGACCGACTGACCGACTGACCGACCAACTGAACGACTGACCGACGGACTGACTGACCGACT
>NW_027486632.1:0-21217 GCF_050908995.1 Andrena cerasifolii | reverse complement strand
TGAAAAACCGATATTGAAACCGATATTAGAACCGATATTGAAACCGATATTAGAACCGATATTGAAAAACCGATATTGAAAAACTGATATCGAAAAACCGATATCGAAAAACTGATATTGCAAAACTGATATTGCAAAACCGATATTGAAAAACCGATATTGAAAAACCGATATTGAAAAACCGATATTGAAAAACCGATATTGAAAAACCGATATTGAAAAACCGATATTGAAAAACCGATATTGAAAAACCGATATTGAAACACCGATATTGAAAAACCGATATTGAAAAACTGATATTGAAACCGATATTAGAACCGATATTGAAAAACCGATATTGAAAAACCGATATTGAAAAACCGATATTGAAAAACCGATATTGAAAACCGATATTGAAAAACCAATATTGAAAAACCGATATTGAAAAACTGATATCGAAAAACTGATATTGCAAAACCGATATTGAAAAACGAATATTGAAACCGATATTAGAACCGATATTGAAAAACCGATATTGAAAAACCGATATTGAAAAACCGATATTGAAAAACCGATATTGAAAAACTGATATTTGAAAACCGATAATGAAAAACCGATATTGAAACCGATATTAGAACCGATATTGAAAAACCGATGTTGAAAAACTGATATCGAAAAACTGATATTGCAAAACTGATATCGAAAAACTGATATTGCAAAACCGATATTGAAAAACGAATATTGAAACCGATATTAGAACCGATATTGAAAAACCGATATTGAAAAACCGATATTGAAAAACCGATATTGAAAAACCGATATTGAAAAACCGATATTGAAAAACTGATATTTGAAAACCGATAATGAAAAACCGATATTGAAACCGATATTAGAACCGATATTGAAAAACCGATGTTGAAAAACTGATATCGAAAAACTGATATTGCAACACCGATATTGAAACAGCGATATTGAAAAACCGATACTGAAACCGATATTGAAAAACCGATATTGAAAAACTGATATTTGAAAACCGATATTGAAAAACCGATACTGAAACCGATATTGAAAAACCGATATTGAAAAACTGGTATTTGAAAACCGATATTGAAAAACCGATATTGCAAAACCGATATTGAAAAACCGATATTGAAACCGATATTAGAACCGATATTGAAACCGATATTAGAACCGATATTGAAAAACCGATATTGAAAAACTGATATCGAAAAACCGATATCGAAAAACTGATATTGCAAAACTGATATTGCAAAACCGATATTGAAAAACCGATATTGAAAAACCAATATTGAAAAACCGATATTGAAAAACGGATATCGAAAAACTGATATTGCAAAACCGATATTGAAAAACCGATATTGAAAAACTGATATTTGAAAACCGATATTGAAAAACCGATATTGAAACCGATATTAGAACCGATATTGAAACCGATATTGTAAAACCGATACTGAAACCGATATTAGAACCGATATTGAAAAACCGATATTGAAAAACCGATATTGAAAAACCGATATTGAAAATCCGATATTGAAAAACCGATATTGAAAAACTGATAACGAAAAACTGATATTGCAAAACCGATATTGAAACCGATATTAGAAGCGATATTGAAAAAACGATATTGAAACCGATATTAGAACCGATATTGAAACCGATATTAGATCCGATATTGAAAAACCGATAATGAAAAACCGATATTGAAAAACCGATATTGAAAAACCGATATTGAAAAACCGATATTGAAAAACCGATATTGAAAAACTGATATTGAAACCGATATTAAAACCGATATTGAAAAACCGATATTGAAAAACCGATATTGAAAAACTGATATTTGAAAACCGATAATGAAAAACCGATATTGAAACCGATATTAGAACCGATATTGAAAAACCGATATTGAAAAACCGATATTGAAAAACCGATATTGAAAAACCGATATTGAAAAACCGATATTGAAAAACCGATATTGAAAAACCGATATTGAAAAACCGATATTGAAAAACTGATATTTGAAAACCGATAATGAAAAACCGATATTGAAACCGATATTAGAACCGATATTGAAAAACCGATATTGAAAAACCGATATTGAAAAACCAATATTGAAAAACCGATATTGAAAAACCGATATTGAAAAACTGATATTTGAAAACCGATATTGAAAAACCAATATTGAAAAACCGATATTGAAAAACTGATATCGAAAAACTGATATTGCAAAACCGATATTGAAAAACCGATACTGAAACCGATATTAGAACCGATATTGAAAAACCGATATTGAAAAACCGATATTGAAAAACCGATATTGAAAATCCGATATTGAAAAACCGATATTGAAAAACTGATATCGAAAAACTGATATTGCAAAACCGATATTGAAACCGATATTAGAAGCGATATTGAAAAAACGATATTGAAACCGATATTAGAACCGATATTGAAACCGATATTAGAACCGATATTGAAAAACCGATATTGAAAAACCGATATTGAAAAACCGATATTGAAAAACCGATATTGAAAAACCGATATTGAAAAACCGATATTGAAAAACTGATATTGAAACCGATATTAGAACCGATATTGAAAAACCGATATTGAAAAACCGATATTGAAAAACCGATATTGAAAAACCGATATTGAGAAACCGATATTGAAAAACCGATATTGAAAAACTGATATTTGAAAACCGATAATGAAAAACCGATATTGAAACCGATATTAGAACCGATATTGAAAAACCGATATTGAAAAACCGATATTGAATAACCAATATTGAAAAACCGATATTGAAAAACCGATATTGAAAAACTGTTATCGAAAAACTGATATTGCAAAACCGATATTGAAACAGCGATATTGAAAAACCGATACTGAAACCGATATTAGAACCGATATTGAAAAACCGATATTGAAAAACCGATATTGAAAAACCGATATTGAAAAACCAATATTGAAAAACCGATATTGAAAAACGGATATCGAAAAACTGATATTGCAAAACCGATATTGAAAAACCGATATTGAAAAACCGATATTGAAAAACCAATATTGAAAAACCGATATTGAAAAACGGATATCGAAAAACTGATATTGCAAAACCGATATTGAAAAACCGATATTGAAAAACTGATATTTGAAAACCGATATTGAAAAACCGATATTGAAACCGATATTAGAACCGATATTGAAACCGATATTAGAACCGATAATGAAAAACCGATATTGAAACCGATATTAGAACCGATATTGAAAATCCGATGTTGAAAAACTGATATCGAAAAACTGATATTGCAAAACTGATATCGAAAAACTGATATTGCAAAACCGATATTGAAAAACGAATATTGAAACCGATATTAGAACCGATATTGAAAAACCGATATTGAAAAACCGATATTGAAAAACCGATATTGAAAAACCGATATTGAAAAACCGATATTGAAAAACCGATATTGAAAAACTGATATTTGAAAACCGATAATGAAAAACCGATATTGAAACCGATATTAGAACCGATATTGAAAAACCGATGTTGAAAAACTGATATCCAAAAACTGATATTGCAAAACCGATATTGAAACAGCGATATTGAAAAACCGATACTGAAACCGATATTGAAAAACCGATATTGAAAAACTGATATTTGAAAACCGATATTGAAAAACCGATACTGAAACCGATATTGAAAAACCGATATTGAAAAACTGATATTTGAAAACCGATATTGAAAAACCGATATTGCAAAACCGATATTGAAAAACGGAATATTGAAAAACTGATATTTGAAAACCGATATTGAAAAACCGATATTGAAAAACCGATATTGAAAAACTGATATTGAAACCGATATTAGAACCGATATTGAAAAACCGATATTGAAAAACCGATATTGAAAAACCGATATTGAAAAACCGATATTGAGAAACCGATATTGAAAACCGATATTGAAAAACCAATATTGAAAAACCGATATTGAAAAACTGATATCGAAAAACTGATATTGCAAAACCGATATTGAAAAACGAATATTGAGACCGATATTAGAACCGATATTGAAAAACCGATATTGAAAAACCGATATTGAAAAACCGATATTGAAAAACCGATATTGAAAAACCGATATTGAAAAACCGATATTGAAAAACCGATATTGAAAAACCGATATTGAAAAACCGATATTGAAAAACTGATATTTGAAAACCGATAATGAAAAACCGATATTGAAACCGATATTAGAACCGATATTGAAAAACCGATATTGAAAAACCGATATTGAATAACCAATATTGAAAAACCGATATTGAAAAACCGATATTGAAAAACTGTTATCGAAAAACTGATATTGCAAAACCGATATTGAAGCAGCGATATTGAAAAACCGATACTGAAACCGATATTAGAACCGATATTGAAAAACCGATATTGAAAAACCGATATTGAAAAACCGATATTGAAAAACCGATATTGAAAAACCAATATTGAAAAACCGATATTGAAAAACGGATATCGAAAAACTGATATTGCAAAACCGATATTGAAAAACCGATATTGAAAAACCGATATTGAAAAACCAATATTGAAAAACCGATATTGAAAAACGGATATCGAAAAACTGATATTGCAAAACCGATATTGAAAAACCGATATTGAAAAACTGATATTTGAAAACCGATATTGAAAAACCGATATTGAAACCGATATTAGAACCGATATTGAAACCGATATTAGAACCGATAATGAAAAACCGATATTGAAACCGATATTAGAACCGATATTGAAAAACCGATGTTGAAAAACTGATATCGAAAAACTGATATTGCAAAACTGATATCGAAAAACTGATATTGCAAAACCGATATTGAAAAACGAATATTGAAACCGATATTAGAACCGATATTGAAAAACCGATATTGAAAAACCGATATTGAAAAACTGATATTTGAAAACCGATAATGAAAAACCGATATTGAAACCGATATTAGAACCGATATTGAAAAACCGATGTTGAAAAACTGATATCGAAAAACTGATATTGCAAAACCGATATTGAAACAGCGATATTGAAAAACCGATACTGAAACCGATATTGAAAAACCGATATTGAAAAACTGATATTTGAAAACCGATATTGAAAAACCGATACTGAAACCGATATTGAAAAACCGATATTGAAAAACTGATATTTGAAAACCGATATTGAAAAACCGATATTGAAAAACGGATATCGAAAAACTGATATTGCAAAACCGATATTGAAAAACCGATATTGAAAAACTGATATTTGAAAACCGATATTGAAAAACCGATATTGAAACCGATATTAGAACCGATATTGAAACCGATATTAGAACCGATATTGAAAAACCGATATTGAAAAACCGATATTGAAAAACCGATATTGAAAAACCGATATTGAAAAACTGATATTTGAAAACCGATATTGAAAAACCGATATTGAAACCGATATTAGAACCGATATTGAAAAACCGATATTGAAAAACCGATATTGAAAAACCAATATTGAAAAACCGATATTGAAAAACGGATATCGAAAAACTGATATTGCAAAACCGATATTGAAAAACCGATATTGAAAAACCGATATTGAAAAACCGATATTGAAAAACCGATATTGAAAAACCAATATTGAAAAACCGATATTGAAAAACGGATATCGAAAAACTGATATTGCAAAACCGATATTGAAAAACCGATATTGAAAAACTGATATTTGAAAACCGATATTGAAAAACCGATATTGAAACCGATATTAGAACCGATATTGAAACCGATATTGTAAAACCGATACTGAAACCGATATTAGAACCGATATTGAAAAACCGATATTGAAAAACCGATATTGAAAAACCGATATTGAAAATCCGATATTGAAAAACCGATATTGAAAAACTGATATTGAAACAGCGATATTGAAAAACCGATACTGAAACCGATATTAGAACCGATATTGAAAAACCGATATTGAAAAACCGATATTGAAAAACCGATATTGAAAAACCGATATTGAAAAACCGATATTGAAAAACCGATATTGAAAAACTGATATTTGAAAACCGATATTGAAAAACCGATATTGAAACCGATATTAGAACCGATATTGAAAAACCGATATTGAAAAACCGATATTGAAAAACCAATATTGAAAAACCGATATTGAAAAACGGATATCGAAAAACTGATATTGCAAAACCGATATTGAAAAACCGATATTGAAAAACCGATATTGAAAAACGGATATCGAAAAACTGATATTGCAAAACCGATATTGAAAAACCGATATTGAAAAACTGATATTTGAAAACCGATATTGAAAAACCGATATTGAAACCGATATTAGAACCGATATTGAAACCGATATTAGAACCGATATTGAAAAACCGATATTGAAAAACCGATATTGAAAAACCGATATTGAAAAACCGATATTGAAAAACTGATATTTGAAAACCGATATTGAAAAACCGATATTGAAACCGATATTAGAACCGATATTGAAAAACCGATATTGAAAAACCGATATTGAAAAACCAATATTGAAAAACCGATATTGAAAAACGGATATCGAAAAACTGATATTGCAAAACCGATATTGAAAAACCGATATTGAAAAACCGATATTGAAAAACCAATATTGAAAAACCGATATTGAACAACGGATATCGAAAAACTGATATTGCAAAACCGATATTGAAACAGCGATATTGAAAAACCGATACTGAAACCGATATTAGAACCGATATTGAAAAACCGATATTGAAAAACCGATATTGAAAAACCGATATTGAAAAACCGATATTGAAAAACCGATATTGAAAAACCGATATTGAAAAACCGATATTGAAAAACCGATATTGAAAAACCGATATTGAAAAACCGATATTGAAAAACCGATATTGAAAAACTGATATTTGAAAACCGATAATGAAAAACCGATATTGAAACCGATATTAGAACCGATATTGAAAAACCGATATTGAAAAACCGATATTGAATAACCAATATTGAAAAACCGATATTGAAAAACCGATATTGAAAAACTGTTATCGAAAAACTGATATTGCAAAACCGATATTGAAACAGCGATATTGAAAAACCGATACTGAAACCGATATTAGAACCGATATTGAAAAACCGATATTGAAAAACCGATATTGAAAAACCGATATTGAAAAACCGATATTGAAAAACCAATATTGAAAAACCGATATTGAAAAACGGATATCGAAAAACTGATATTGCAAAACCGATATTGAAAAACCGATATTGAAAAACCGATATTGAAAAACCAATATTGAAAAACCGATATTGAAAAACGGATATCGAAAAACCGATATTGAAAAACCGATATTGAAAAACTGATATTTGAAAACCGATATTGAAAAACCAATATTGAAAAACCGATATTGAAAAACTGATATCGAAAAACTGATATTGCAAAACCGATATTGAAAAACCGATACTGAAACCGATATTAGAACCGATATTGAAAAACCGATATTGAAAAACCGATATTGAAAAACCGATATTGAAAATCCGATATTGAAAAACCGATATTGAAAAACTGATATCGAAAAACTGATATTGCAAAACCGATATTGAAACCGATATTAGAAGCGATATTGAAAAAACGATATTGAAACCGATATTAGAACCGATATTGAAACCGATATTAGAACCGATATTGAAAAACCGATATTGAAAAACCGATATTGAAAAACCGATATTGAAAAACCGATATTGAAAAACCGATATTGAAAAACCGATATTGAAAAACCGATATTGAAAAACCGATATTGAAAAACCGATATTGAAAAACTGATATTTGAAAACCGATAATGAAAAACCGATATTGAAACCGATATTAGAACCGATATTGAAAAACCGATATTGAAAAACCGATATTGAAAAACCAATATTGAAAAACCGATATTGAAAAACCGATATTGAAAAACTGATATTTGAAAACCGATATTGAAAAACCAATATTGAAAAACCGATATTGAAAAACTGATATCGAAAAACTGATATTGCAAAACCGATATTGAAAAACCGATACTGAAACCGATATTAGAACCGATATTGAAAAACCGATATTGAAAAACCGATATTGAAAAACCGATATTGAAAATCCGATATTGAAAAACCGATATTGAAAAACTGATATCGAAAAACTGATATTGCAAAACCGATATTGAAACCGATATTAGAAGCGATATTGAAAAAACGATATTGAAACCGATATTAGAACCGATATTGAAACCGATATTAGAACCGATATTGAAAAACCGATATTGAAAAACCGATATTGAAAAACCGATATTGAAAAACCGATATTGAAAAACCGATATTGAAAAACTGATATTGAAACCGATATTAGAACCGATATTGAAAAACCGATATTGAAAAACCGATATTGAAAAACCGATATTGAAAAACCGATATTGAGAAACCGATATTGAAAAACCGATATTGAAAAACTGATATTTGAAAACCGATAATGAAAAACCGATATTGAAACCGATATTAGAACCGATATTGAAAAACCGATATTGAAAAACCGATATTGAATAACCAATATTGAAAAACCGATATTGAAAAACCGATATTGAAAAACTGTTATCGAAAAACTGATATTGCAAAACCGATATTGAAACAGCGATATTGAAAAACCGATACTGAAACCGATATTAGAACCGATATTGAAAAACCGATATTGAAAAACCGATATTGAAAAACCGATATTGAAAAACCAATATTGAAAAACCGATATTGAAAAACGGATATCGAAAAACTGATATTGAAACCGATATTAGAACCGATATTGAAACCGATATTAGAACCGATAATGAAAAACCGATATTGAAACCGATATTAGAACCGATATTGAAAATCCGATGTTGAAAAACTGATATCGAAAAACTGATATTGCAAAACTGATATCGAAAAACTGATATTGCAAAACCGATATTGAAAAACGAATATTGAAACCGATATTAGAACCGATATTGAAAAACCGATATTGAAAAACCGATATTGAAAAACCGATATTGAAAAACCGATATTGAAAAACCGATATTGAAAAACTGATATTTGAAAACCGATAATGAAAAACCGATATTGAAACCGATATTAGAACCGATATTGAAAAACCGATGTTGAAAAACTGATATCCAAAAACTGATATTGCAAAACCGATATTGAAACAGCGATATTGAAAAACCGATACTGAAACCGATATTGAAAAACCGATATTGAAAAACTGATATTTGAAAACCGATATTGAAAAACCGATACTGAAGCCGATATTGAAAAACCGATATTGAAAAACTGATATTTGAAAACCGATATTGAAAATCCGATATTAGAAGCGATATTGAAAAAACGATATTGAAACCGAAATTAGAACCGATATTGAAACCGATATTAGAACCGATATTGAAAAACCGATATTGAAAAACCGATATCGAAAAACTGATATTGCAAAACCGATATTGAAAAACCGATATTGAAAAACTGATATTTGAAAACCGATATTGAAAAACCGATATTGAAACCGATATTAGAACCGATATTGAAACCGATATTAGAACCGATATTGAAAAACCGATATTGAAAAACCGATATTGAAAAACCGATATTGAAAAACCGATATTGAAAAACTGATATTTGAAAACCGATATTGAAAAACCGATATTGAAACCGATATTAGAACCGATATTGAAAAACCGATATTGAAAAACCGATATTGAAAAACCAATATTGAAAAACCGATATTGAAAAACGGATATCGAAAAACTGATATTGCAAAACCGATATTGAAAAACCGATATTGAAAAACCGATATTGAAAAACCAATATTGAAAAACCGATATTGAACAACGGATATCGAAAAACTGATATTGCAAAACCGATATTGAAACAGCGATATTGAAAAACCGATACTGAAACCGATATTAGAACCGATATTGAAAAACCGATATTGAAAAACCGATATTGAAAAACCGATATTGAAAAACCGATATTGAAAAACCGATATTGAAAAACCGATATTGAAAAACCGATATTGAAAAACCGATATTGAAAAACCGATATTGAAAAACCGATATTGAAAAACTGATATTTGAAAACCGATAATGAAAAACCGATATTGAAACCGATATTAGAACCGATATTGAAAAACCGATATTGAAAAACCGATATTGAATAACCAATATTGAAAAACCGATATTGAAAAACCGATATTGAAAAACTGTTATCGAAAAACTGATATTGCAAAACCGATATTGAAACAGCGATATTGAAAAACCGATACTGAAACCGATATTAGAACCGATATTGAAAAACCGATATTGAAAAACCGATATTGAAAAACCGATATTGAAAAACCGATATTGAAAAACCAATATTGAAAAACCGATATTGAAAAACGGATATCGAAAAACTGATATTGCAAAACCGATATTGAAAAACCGATATTGAAAAACCGATATTGAAAAACCAATATTGAAAAACCGATATTGAAAAACGGATATCGAAAAACCGATATTGAAAAACCGATATTGAAAAACTGATATTTGAAAACCGATATTGAAAAACCAATATTGAAAAACCGATATTGAAAAACTGATATCGAAAAACTGATATTGCAAAACCGATATTGAAAAACCGATACTGAAACCGATATTAGAACCGATATTGAAAAACCGATATTGAAAAACCGATATTGAAAAACCGATATTGAAAATCCGATATTGAAAAACCGATATTGAAAAACTGATATCGAAAAACTGATATTGCAAAACCGATATTGAAACCGATATTAGAAGCGATATTGAAAAAACGATATTGAAACCGATATTAGAACCGATATTGAAACCGATATTAGAACCGATATTGAAAAACCGATATTGAAAAACCGATATTGAAAAACCGATATTGAAAAACCGATATTGAAAAACCGATATTGAAAAACCGATATTGAAAAACCGATATTGAAAAACTGATATTTGAAAACCGATAATGAAAAACCGATATTGAAACCGATATTAGAACCGATATTGAAAAACCGATATTGAAAAACCGATATTGAAAAACCAATATTGAAAAACCGATATTGAAAAACCGATATTGAAAAACTGATATTTGAAAACCGATATTGAAAAACCAATATTGAAAAACCGATATTGAAAAACTGATATCGAAAAACTGATATTGCAAAACCGATATTGAAAAACCGATACTGAAACCGATATTAGAACCGATATTGAAAAACCGATATTGAATAACCAATATTGAAAAACCGATATTGAAAAACCGATATTGAAAAACTGTTATCGAAAAACTGATATTGCAAAACCGATATTGAAACAGCGATATTGAAAAACCGATACTGAAACCGATATTAGAACCGATATTGAAAAACCGATATTGAAAAACCGATATTGAAAAACCTATATTGAAAAACCAATATTGAAAAACCGATATTGAAAAACGGATATCGAAAAACTGATATTGAAACCGATATTAGAACCGATATTGAAACCGATATTAGAACCGATAATGAAAAACCGATATTGAAACCGATATTAGAACCGATATTGAAAATCCGATGTTGAAAAACTGATATCGAAAAACTGATATTGCAAAACTGATATCGAAAAACTGATATTGCAAAACCGATATTGAAAAACGAATATTGAAACCGATATTAGAACCGATATTGAAAAACCGATATTGAAAAACCGATATTGAAAAACCGATATTGAAAAACCGATATTGAAAAACCGATATTGAAAAACTGATATTTGAAAACCGATAATGAAAAACCGATATTGAAACCGATATTAGAACCGATATTGAAAAACCGATATTGAAAAACCGATATTGAATAACCAATATTGAAAAACCGATATTGAAAAACCGATATTGAAAAACTGTTATCGAAAAACTGATATTGCAAAACCGATATTGAAACAGCGATATTGAAAAACCGATACTGAAACCGATATTAGAACCGATATTGAAAAACCGATATTGAAAAACCGATATTGAAAAACCGATATTGAAAAACCGATATTGAAAAACCAATATTGAAAAACCGATATTGAAAAACGGATATCGAAAAACTGATATTGCAAACCCGATATTGAAAAACCGATATTGAAAAACCGATATTGAAAAACCAATATTGAAAAACCGATATTGAAAAACGGATATCGAAAAACCGATATTGAAAAACCGATATTGAAAAACTGATATTTGAAAACCGATATTGAAAAACCAATATTGAAAAACCGATATTGAAAAACTGATATCGAAAAACTGATATTGCAAAACCGATATTGAAAAACCGATACTGAAACCGATATTAGAACCGATATTGAAAAACCGATATTGAAAAACCGATATTGAAAAACCGATATTGAAAATCCGATATTGAAAAACCGATATTGAAAAACTGATATCGAAAAACTGATATTGCAAAACCGATATTGAAACCGATATTAGAAGCGATATTGAAAAAACGATATTGAAACCGATATTAGAACCGATATTGAAACCGATATTAGAACCGATATTGAAAAACCGATATTGAAAAACCGATATTGAAAAACCGATATTGAAAAACCGATATTGAAAAACCGATATTGAAAAACCGATATTGAAAAACCGATATTGAAAAACTGATATTTGAAAACCGATAATGAAAAACCGATATTGAAACCGATATTAGAACCGATATTGAAAAACCGATATTGAAAAACCGATATTGAAAAACCAATATTGAAAAACCGATATTGAAAAACCGATATTGAAAAACTGATATTTGAAAACCGATATTGAAAAACCAATATTGAAAAACCGATATTGAAAAACTGATATCGAAAAACTGATATTGCAAAACCGATATTGAAAAACCGATACTGAAACCGATATTAGAACCGATATTGAAAAACCGATATTGAATAACCAATATTGAAAAACCGATATTGAAAAACCGATATTGAAAAACTGTTATCGAAAAACTGATATTGCAAAACCGATATTGAAACAGCGATATTGAAAAACCGATACTGAAACCGATATTAGAACCGATATTGAAAAACCGATATTGAAAAACCGATATTGAAAAACCTATATTGAAAAACCAATATTGAAAAACCGATATTGAAAAACGGATATCGAAAAACTGATATTGAAACCGATATTAGAACCGATATTGAAACCGATATTAGAACCGATAATGAAAAACCGATATTGAAACCGATATTAGAACCGATATTGAAAATCCGATGTTGAAAAACTGGTATCGAAAAACTGATATTGCAAAACTGATATCGAAAAACTGATATTGCAAAACCGATATTGAAAAACGAATATTGAAACCGATATTAGAACCGATATTGAAAAACCGATATTGAAAAACCGATATTGAAAAACCGATATTGAAAAACCGATATTGAAAAACCGATATTGAAAAACTGATATTTGAAAACCGATAATGAAAAACCGATATTGAAACCGATATTAGAACCGATATTGAAAAACCGATGTTGAAAAACTGATATCCAAAAACTGATATTGCAAAACCGATATTGAAACAGCGATATTGAAAAACCGATACTGAAACCGATATTGAAAAACCGATATTGAAAAACTGATATTTGAAAACCGATATTGAAAAACCGATACTGAAACCGATATTGAAAAACCGATATTGAAAAACTGATATTTGAAAACCGATATTGAAAATCCGATATTAGAAGCGATATTGAAAAAACGATATTGAAACCGAAATTAGAACCGATATTGAAACCGATATTAGAACCGATATTGAAAAACCGATATTGAAAAACCGATATCGAAAAACTGATATTGCAAAACCGATATTGAAAAACCGATATTGAAAAACTGATATTTGAAAACCGATATTGAAAAACCGATATTGAAACCGATATTAGAACCGATATTGAAACCGATATTAGAACCGATATTGAAAAACCGATATTGAAAAACCGATATTGAAAAACCGATATTGAAAAACCGATATTGAAAAACCGATATTGAAAAACTGATATTTGAAAACCGATATTGAAAAACCGATATTGAAACCGATATTAGAACCGATATTGAAAAACCGATATTGAAAAACCGATATTGAAAAACCAATATTGAAAAACCGATATTGAAAAACGGATATCGAAAAACTGATATTGCAAAACCGATATTGAAAAACCGATATTGAAAAACCGATATTGAAAAACCAATATTGAAAAACCGATATTGAACAACGGATATCGAAAAACTGATATTGCAAAACCGATATTGAAACAGCGATATTGAAAAACCGATACTGAAACCGATATTAGAACCGATATTGAAAAACCGATATTGAAAAACCGATATTGAAAAACCGATATTGAAAAACCGATATTGAAAAACCGATATTGAAAAACCGATATTGAAAAACCGATATTGAAAAACCGATATTGAAAAACCGATATTGAAAAACCGATATTGAAAAACCGATATTGAAAAACTGATATTTGAAAACCGATAATGAAAAACCGATATTGAAACCGATATTAGAACCGATATTGAAAAACCGATATTGAAAAACCGATATTGAATAACCAATATTGAAAAACCGATATTGAAAAACCGATATTGAAAAACTGTTATCGAAAAACTGATATTGCAAAACCGATATTGAAACAACGATATTGAAAAACCGATACTGAAACCGATATTAGAACCGATATTGAAAAACCGATATTGAAAAACCGATATTGAAAAACCGATATTGAAAAACCGATATTGAAAAACCAATATTGAAAAACCGATATTGAAAAACGGATATCGAAAAACTGATATTGCAAAACCGATATTGAAAAACCGATATTGAAAAACCGATATTGAAAAACCAATATTGAAAAACCGATATTGAAAAACGGATATCGAAAAACCGATATTGAAAAACCGATATTGAAAAACTGATATTTGAAAACCGATATTGAAAAACCAATATTGAAAAACCGATATTGAAAAACTGATATCGAAAAACTGATATTGCAAAACCGATATTGAAAAACCGATACTGAAACCGATATTAGAACCGATATTGAAAAACCGATATTGAAAAACCGATATTGAAAAACCGATATTGAAAATCCGATATTGAAAAACCGATATTGAAAAACTGATATCGAAAAACTGATATTGCAAAACCGATATTGAAACCGATATTAGAAGCGATATTGAAAAAACGATATTGAAACCGATATTAGAACCGATATTGAAACCGATATTAGAACCGATATTGAAAAACCGATATTGAAAAACCGATATTGAAAAACCGATATTGAAAAACCGATATTGAAAAACCGATATTGAAAAACCGATATTGAAAAACCGATATTGAAAAACCGATATTGAAAAACTGATATTTGAAAACCGATAATGAAAAACCGATATTGAAACCGATATTAGAACCGATATTGAAAAACCGATATTGAAAAACCGATATTGAAAAACCAATATTGAAAAACCGATATTGAAAAACCGATATTGAAAAACTGATATTTGAAAACCGATATTGAAAAACCAATATTGAAAAACCGATATTGAAAAACTGATATCGAAAAACTGATATTGCAAAACCGATATTGAAAAACCGATACTGAAACCGATATTAGAACCGATATTGAAAAACCGATATTGAAAAACCGATATTGAAAAACCGATATTGAAAATCCGATATTGAAAAACCGATATTGAAAAACTGATATCGAAAAACTGATATTGCAAAACCGATATTGAAACCGATATTAGAAGCGATATTGAAAAAACGATATTGAAACCGATATTAGAACCGATATTGAAACCGATATTAGAACCGATATTGAAAAACCGATATTGAAAAACCGATATTGAAAAACCGATATTGAAAAACCGATATTGAAAAACCGATATTGAAAAACCGATATTGAAAAACCGATATTGAAAAACCGATATTGAAAAACTGATATTGAAACCGATATTAGAACCGATATTGAAAAACCGATATTGAAAAACCGATATTGAAAAACCGATATTGAAAAACCGATATTGAGAAACCGATATTGAAAAACCGATATTGAAAAACTGATATTTGAAAACCGATAATGAAAAACCGATATTGAAACCGATATTAGAACCGATATTGAAAAACCGATATTGAAAAACCGATATTGAATAACCAATATTGAAAAACCGATATTGAAAAACCGATATTGAAAAATTGTTATCGAAAAACTGATATTGCAAAACCGATATTGAAACAGCGATATTGAAAAACCGATACTGAAACCGATATTAGAACCGATATTGAAAAACCGATATTGAAAAACCGATATTGAAAAACCGATATTGAAAAACCAATATTGAAAAACCGATATTGAAAAACGGATATCGAAAAACTGATATTGCAAAACCGATATTGAAAAACCGATATTGAAAAACCGATATTGAAAAACCAATATTGAAAAACCGATATTGAAAAACGGATATCGAAAAACTGATATTGCAAAACCGATATTGAAAAACCGATATTGAAAAACTGATATTTGAAAACCGATATTGAAAAACCGATATTGAAACCGATATTAGAACCGATATTGAAACCGATATTAGAACCGATAATGAAAAACCGATATTGAAACCGATATTAGAACCGATATTGAAAATCCGATGTTGAAAAACTGATATCGAAAAACTGATATTGCAAAACTGATATCGAAAAACTGATATTGCAAAACCGATATTGAAAAACGAATATTGAAACCGATATTAGAACCGATATTGAAAAACCGATATTGAAAAACCGATATTGAAAAACCGATATTGAAAAACCGATATTGAAAAACCGATATTGAAAAACCGATATTGAAAAACCGATATTGAAAAACCGATATTGAAAAACTGATATTTGAAAACCGATAATGAAAAACCGATATTGAAACCGATATTAGAACCGATATTGAAAAACCGATGTTGAAAAACTGATATCCAAAAACTGATATTGCAAAACCGATATTGAAACAGCGATATTGAAAAACCGATACTGAAACCGATATTGAAAAACCGATATTGAAAAACTGATATTTGAAAACCGATATTGAAAAACCGATACTGAAACCGATATTGAAAAACCGATATTGAAAAACTGATATTTGAAAACCGATATTGAAAATCCGATATTGCAAAACCGATATTGAAAAACGGAATATTGAAAAACTGATATTTGAAAACCGATATTGAAAAACCGATATTGAAAAACCGATATTGAAAAACTGATATTGAAACCGATATTAGAACCGATATTGAAAAACCGATATTGAAAAACCGATATTGAAAAACCGATATTGAAAAACCGATATTGAGAAACCGATATTGAAAACCGATATTGAAAAACCAATATTGAAAAACCGATATTGAAAAACTGATATCGAAAAACTGATATTGCAAAACCGATATTGAAAAACGAATATTGAGACCGATATTAGAACCGATATTGAAAAACCGATATTGAAAAACCGATATTGAAAAACCGATATTGAAAAACCGATATTGAAAAACCGATATTGAAAAACCGATATTGAAAAACCGATATTGAAAAACCGATATTGAAAAACTGATATTTGAAAACCGATAATGAAAAACCGATATTGAAACCGATATTAGAACCGATATTGAAAAACCGATATTGAAAAACCGATATTGAATAACCAATATTGAAAAACCGATATTGAAAAACCGATATTGAAAAACTGTTATCGAAAAACTGATATTGCAAAACCGATATTGAAACAGCGATATTGAAAAACCGATACTGAAACCGATATTAGAACCGATATTGAAAAACCGATATTGAAAAACCGATATTGAAAAACCGATATTGAAAAACCGATATTGAAAAACCAATATTGAAAAACCGATATTGAAAAACGGATATCGAAAAACTGATATTGCAAAACCGATATTGAAAAACCGATATTGAAAAACCGATATTGAAAAACCAATATTGAAAAACCGATATTGAAAAACGGATATCGAAAAACTGATATTGCAAAACCGATATTGAAAAACCGATATTGAAAAACTGATATTTGAAAACCGATATTGAAAAACCGATATTGAAACCGATATTAGAACCGATATTGAAACCGATATTAGAACCGATAATGAAAAACCGATATTGAAACCGATATTAGAACCGATATTGAAAAACCGATGTTGAAAAACTGATATCGAAAAACTGATATTGCAAAACTGATATCGAAAAACTGATATTGCAAAACCGATATTGAAAAACGAATATTGAAACCGATATTAGAACCGATATTGAAAAACCGATATTGAAAAACCGATATTGAAAAACTGATATTTGAAAACCGATAATGAAAAACCGATATTGAAACCGATATTAGAACCGATATTGAAAAACCGATGTTGAAAAACTGATATCGAAAAACTGATATTGCAAAACCGATATTGAAACAGCGATATTGAAAAACCGATACTGAAACCGATATTGAAAAACCGATATTGAAAAACTGATATTTGAAAACCGATATTGAAAAACCGATACTGAAACCCGATATTGAAAAACCGATATTGAAAAACTGATATTTGAAAACCGATATTGAAAAACCGATATTGCAAAACCGATATTGAAAAACAGAATATTGAAAAACTGATATTTGAAAACCGATATTGAAAAACCGATATTGAAACCGATATTAGAACCGATATTGAAACCGATATTAGAACCGATATTGAAAAACCGATATTGAAAAACTGATATCGAAAAACCGTTATCGAAAAACTGATATTGCAAAACTGATATTGCAAAACCGATATTGAAAAACCGATATTGAAAACCGATATTGAAAAACCAATATGAAAAACCGATATTGAAAAACGGATATCGAAAAACTGATATTGCAAAACCGATATTGAAAAACCGATATTGAAAAACTGATATTGAAAAACCGATATTGAAAAACCGATATTGAAAAACTGATATTTGAAAACCGATAATGAAAACCGATATTGAAACCGATATTAGAACCGATATTGAAAAACCGATATAGAAAAACGATATTGAATAACCAATATTGAAAAACCGATATTGAAAAACCGATATTGAAAAACTGTTATCGAAAAACTGATATTGCAAAACCGATATTGAAACAGCGATATTGAAAAACCGATACTGAAACCGATATTAGAACCGATATTGGAAACCGATATTGAAAAACCGATATTGAAAAACCGATATTGAAAAACCGATATTGAAAAACCGATATTGAAAAACCAATATTTGAAAAACCGATATTGAAAAACGGATATCGAAAAACCGATATTGAAAAACCGATATTGAAAAACTGATATTTGAAAACCGATATTGAAAAACCAATATTGAAAAACCGATATTGAAAAACTGATATCGAAAAACTGATATTGCAAAACCGATATTGAAAAACCGATACTGAAACCGATATTAGAACCGATATTGAAAAACCGATATTGAAAACATATTGAAAAACCGATATTGAAAATCCGATATTGAAAAACCGATATTGAAAAACTGATATCGAAAACTGATATTGCAAAACCGATATTGAAACCGATATTAGAAGCGATATTGAAAAAACGATATTGAAACCGATATTAGAACCGATATTGAAACCGATATTAGAACCGATATTGAAAAACCGATATTGAAAAACCGATATTGAAAAACCGATATTGAAAAACCGATATTGAAAAACCGATATTGAAAAACCGATATTGAAAAACTGATATTTGAAAACCGATAATGAAAAACCGATATTGAAACCGATATTAGAACCGATATTGAAAAACCGATATTGAAAAACCGATATGAAAAACCAATATTGAAAAACCGATATTGAAAACCGATATTGAAAAACTGATATTTGAAAACCGATATTGAAAAACCAATATTGAAAACCGATATTGAAAAACTGATATCGAAAAACTGATATTGCAAAACCGATATTGAAAAACCGATACTGAAACCGATATTAGAACCGATATGAAAAACCGATATTGAAAAACCGATATTGAAAAACCGATATTGAAAATCCGATATTGAAAAACCGATATTGAAAAACTGATATCGAAAAACTGATATTGCAAAACCGATATTGAAACCGATATTAGAAGCGATATTGAAAAAACGATATTGAAACCGATATTAGAACCGATATTGAAACCGATATTAGAACCGATATTGAAAAACCGATATTGAAAAACCGATATTGAAAAACCGATATTGAAAACCGATATTGAAAAACCGATATTGAAAAACCGATATTGAAAAACCGATATTGAAAAACCGATATTGAAAAACTGATATTGAAACCGATATTAGAACCGATATATAGAACGATAGAAAAAACCGATATTGAAAAACCGATATTGAAAAACCGATATTGAAAAACCGATATTGAGAAACCGATATTGAAAACCGATATTGAAAAACTGATATTTGAAAACCGATAATGAAAACCGATATTGAAACCGATATTAGAACCGATATTGAAAAACCGATATTGAAAAACCGATATTGAATAACCAATATTGAAAACCGATATTGAAAAACCGATATTGAAAAATTGTTATCGAAAAACTGATATTGCAAACCGATATTGAAACAGCGATATTGAAAAACCGATACTGAACCGATATTAGAACCGATATTGAAAAACCGATATTGAAAAACCGATATTGAAAAACCGATATTGAAAACCAATATTGAAAAACCGATATTGAAAAACGGATATCGAAAAACTGATATTGCAAAACCGATATTGAAAAACCGATATTGAAAAACCGATATTGAAAAACCAATATTGAAAAACCGATATTGAAAAACGGATATCGAAAAACTGATATTGCAAAACCGATATTGAAAAACCGATATTGAAAAACTGATATTTGAAAACCGATATTGAAAAACCGATATTGAAACCGATATTAGAACCGATATTGAAACCGATATTAGAACCGATAATGAAAAACCGATATTGAAACCGATATTAGAACCGATATTGAAAATCCGATGTTGAAAAACTGATATCGAAAAACTGATATTGCAAAACTGATATCGAAAAAC
>NW_027486631.1:0-21220 GCF_050908995.1 Andrena cerasifolii | reverse complement strand
CCTTTTAAATTTTTTTTATTTTATTTTTTTTTCATTTTTTTAAAAAATTTTGTTTTTAAATTTTGTTTTTATTTTTGAACAATTTTTAAAAAAAATTTTAAATTTTATTTTTCCTTTATTTTAATCTTTTAATTTTTAAAATTTTTTTAAATTTTAAAAAAAAAATTTAAATTCTTTTTATTTTTTTAAATCATTATTTGTTTATTTTTTTTAATTTTTTTTATTTTTCTTTTAAATATTTGTATATTTTTTTACTTTAAATTTTTTTATATTTAAATTTTTATTTTTTTTATTTTTTTAATTTTTTTAAATTTTTTTTTAAATTTTGTTTTAATTTTTTAACAATTTTAATTTTTTTTAATTTTTATTTTTCTTTTATTTTACTTTTTTTAATTTTTTTTAAATTTTAATGTTTTTTTTTAATTTTCTTATAATTTTTTTTTTAATTTTTAAAATTTTTTTAATTTTTTTAAATTTTTTTTTAAATTTTTTTAATTTTTTAAATTTTTTTAATTTTTTTTAATTTTTTATATTTTTAAAAAAATTTAAAATTTTTATTTAATTTTTTAAATTTTAAAATTTTTTTAAAAAATATTTTTAAAATTTTTTAAAATTCTTTAAAATTTTTTTTTAATTTTTATTTTTCTTTTATTTTACTTTTTTAATTTTTTTTAAATTTTAAAATTTTTTAAAATTTTTAAAATTTTTTTAAAAATTTTTAAAATTTTTTTATATTTAAAAATTTTTTTAATTTTTTTTTAATTTTTTACAAATTTTTTTTTATTTTGTTTTATATTTTTTAAATTTTTAAAAAAAATTTTATTCTTATTTTTCCTTTATTTTAATCTTTTAATTTTTAAATTTTTTTTAAATTTTTAAATTTTTTACAATTTTTTTAAAAATATATTTAAAATTTTTTAAAAATTTTAAAAAATTTTTTTTAATTTTTATTTTTCTTTTATTTTACTTTTTTAATTTTTTTTTAAATTTTAAAATTTTTTAAAATATTTTTAAATTTAAAAATTTTAAAATTTTTTTTTAATTTTTATTTTTCTTTTATTGTACTTTTATAATTTTTTTTTAAATTTTTAAAATTTTTTTAAATTTTTTAAAATTTTTTAAAATTTTTTTTTAAAAATATTTTTAAAATTTTTTTTAAAATTTTGTTTTAATTTTTAACAATTTTTTAATTTTTTTTAATTTTTATTTTTCTTTTATTTTACTTTTTAAATTTTTTTAAATTTAAATTTTTTGAAATTTTCTTATAATTTTTTTTTTAATTTCTTAAATTTCTTTAAAATTTTTTTAAATTTAAAAAAAAATTTTAATTTTTTTTTTAAATTTTTATTTGTTTATTTTTTAAAATTTTTTTATTTTTCTTTTAAATTTTTGTATATTTTCTTATATTTTAAATTTTTGTTATATTTAAAAAAAATTTTATATTAATTTTTTTTCAATTTTTTACAAAATTTTTTTAATTTTTTTATATTTTTTAAATTTTTTAATAAAATTTCTTTATTTTTTATTTTTTTTTAATTTTAAAAAAATTATTTATTTTTGTTTTAAAATATTTTTTTTTAAATTTTTATTTGTTTATTTTTTTAAATTTTTTTATTTTTCTTTTAAATTTTTGTATATTTTTTTTATTTTAAATTTTTTTATAATTTAAAATTTTTTATTTTAATTTTTTTTATTTTTTTAAAAAAAATTTTTTAAATTTTTTAAATTTTTTTTAAAAATTTTGTTTTAATTTTTTAACAATTTTTTTAAATGTTTTAAAAAAAAATTTAATTTTTTTAAATTTTTAAAAAAAAAATTATTTATTTTTTTTTATATTTAAAATTTTTTTTAATTTTTTAAAAATTTTTTAAAATTTTTTAAAATTTTTTTAAAAATTTTTTAAAATTTTTTAAAATTTTTTTAAAAATTTTTAAAATTTTTTATATTTAAATTTTTTTTTAATTTTTTTTTAATTTTTTACAAATTTTTTTTTATTTTTTTTATATTTTTTAAATTTTTAAAAAAAATTTTCTGTTTTTTATTTTTTTTTTAATTTAAAAAAATTTATTTATTTTTGTTTTAAATTTTTTTTTTATTTTTATTTGTTTATTTTTTTTAATTTTTTTTATTTTTCTTTTAAATTTTTTATATTTTTTTTATATTTAATTTTTTTATATTTTAAAATTTTTTTATTTAATTTTTTTTTATTTTTTTAAAAAATTTTGTTTTTAAATTTTGTTTTTATTTTTGAACAATTTTTTTAAAAAAAATTTTTAATTTTATTTTTCCTTTATTTTAATCTTTTAATTTTTAAATTTTTTTTTAAATTTTTTAATTTTTTACAATTTTTTTTTAAAAATATTTTTAAAATTTTTTAAAAATTTTAAAAAATTTTTTTTAATTTTTATTTTTCTTTTATTTTACTTTTTTAATTTTTTTTTAAATTTTAAAATTTTTTAAAATATTTTTTAAATTTAAAAATTAAAAAATTTTTTTTTAATTTTTATTTTTCTTTTATTTTACTTTTTTAATTTTTTACCTTTTAAATTTTTTTTATTTTATTTTTTTTTCATTTTTTTAAAAAATTTTGTTTTTAAATTTTGTTTTTATTTTTGAACAATTTTTAAAAAAAAAATTTTTAATTTTATTTTTCCTTTATTTTAATCTTTTAATTTTAAAATTTTTTTTTAAATTTAAAAAAAAAAATTTAAATTCTTTTTATTTTTTTAAATCATTATTTGTTTATTTTTTTAAAAAAAAATTTATTTTTCTTTTAAATATTTGTATATTTTTTTTACTTTAAATTTTTTTTATATTTTAAAATTTTTTTATTTTTTTTATTTTTTTTAATTTTTTTAAAATTTTTTTTAAAATTTTTTTTAATTTTTTAACAACTTTTAATTTTTTTAATTTTTATTTTTCTTTTATTTTACTTTTTTTAATTTTTTTTTAAATTTTAATGTTTTTTTTTTAATTTTCTTATAATTTTTTTATTTTTTTTTTAATTTTTAAAATTTTTTTTAATTTTTTTAAAATTTTTTTTTAAATTTTTTTAATTTTTTTAATTTTTTTATATTTTTTAAAAAAAAATTTAAAATTTTTATTTAATTTTTTAAATTTTTTACAATTTTTTTTCAAAAAATATTTTTAAAATTTTTTAAAATTCTTTAAAATTATTTTTTAATTTTTATTTTTCTTTTATTTTACTTTTTTAATTTTTTTTTTAAATTTTAAAATATTTTAAAATTTTTTAAAATTTTTTTAAAAATTTTTTTAAAATTTTTTTATATTTAAATTTTTTTTTTAATTTTTTTTTAATTTTTTTCAATTTTTTTTTTATTTTTTTTATATTTTTTAAATTTGTAAAAAAAATTTTTTTTTTTATTTTTTTTTTAATTTAAAAAAATTTATTTATTTTTGTTTTAAATTTTTTTTTTATTTTTATTTGTTTACTTTTTTTTAATTTTTTTTATTTTTCTTTTAAATTTTTTATATTTTTTTTATATTTAATTTTTTTATATTTTAAAATTTTTTTATTTAATTTTTTTTTATTTTTTAAAAAAATTTTTATTTTTAAATCTTGTTTTTATTTTTGAACAATTTTTTTAAAAAAAAATTTTACTTTTATTTTTCCTTTATTTTAATCTTTTAATTTTTAAATTTTTTTTTAAATTTTTTAAATTTTTACAATTTTTTTTTAAAAATATTTTTAAAATTTTTTAAAAATTTTTTTTAATTTTTTTTAATTTTTATTTTTCTTTCATTTTACTTTTTTAATTTTTTTTTAAATTTTAAAATTTTTTAAAATATTTTTTAAATTTAAAAATTTAAAAATTTTTTTTTAATTTTTATTTTTCTTTTATTTTACTTTTTTAATTTTTTACCTTTTTAATTTTTTTTTAAATTTTAAAATTTTTTAAAATTTTTTTAAATTTTTAAAATTTTTTTTTAACAATATTTTTAAAATTTTTTTTAAAATTTTGTTTTAATTTTTAACAATTTTTTAATTTTTTTTAATTTTTATTTTTCTTTTATTTTACTTTTTAAATTTTTTTTTTAAATTTAAATTTTTTTAAATTTTCTTATAATTTTTTTTTAATTTTTTAAATTTCTTTATAATTTTTTTAAATTTTAAAAAAAAAATTTTAATTTTTTTTTTAAATTTTTATTTGTTTATTTTTTTAAAATTTTTTTATTTTTCGTTTAAATTTTTGTATATTTTCTTATATTTTAAATTTTTGTTATATTTAAAAAAATTTTTATATTAATTTTTTTTCAATTTTTTACAATTTTTTTTTTAATTTTTTTATATTTTTTCAATTTTTAAAAAAATTTCTTTATTTTTTATTTTTTTTTAATTTTAAAAAAAAATTATTTATTTTTGTTTTAAAATATTTTTTTTTTAATTTTTATTTGTTTATTTTTTTTAAATTTTTGTATATTTTTTTTTATTTTAAACTTTTTATAATTTAAAATTTTTTTATTTTAATTTTTTTTATTTTTTTAAAAAAAATTTTGTTTTAATTTTTTAACAATTTTTTTAAATGTTTTAAAAAAAAATTTAAATTTTTTTAAAAATTTTTTTAAAAATTTTTATTTAATTTTTTTAAATTTTTAAAAAAAATTTATTTATTTTTTTTTATATTTAAATTTTTTTAATTTTTTAAAATTTTTTTAAAATTTTTAAAAATTTTTCTAAAATTTTTAAAATTTTTTAAAATTTTTTTTTAAAATTCTTGTTTTTAATTTTTTTTAAATTTTTTTTTAAATTTTGTTTTAATTTTTTAACAATTTTTAATTTTTTTTTAATTTTTATTTTTCTTTTATTTTACTTTTTTTAATTTTTGTTTTAAATTTCAAATTTTTTTTTAATTTTCTTATAATTTTTTTTAAACTTTTTTAAATTTTTTTTTAAATTTTTTTAATTTTTAAAATTTTTTTAAAATTTTTTTTTAAATTTTCTTTTAATTTTTTAACAATTTTTAATTTTTTTTTAATTCTTATTTTTCTTTTATTTTACTTTTTTTAATTTTTTTTTTAAATTTTAAATTTTTTTTTAATTTTCTTATAATTTTTTTATTTTTTTTAAATTTTAAAATTTTTTAAAATTTTTATTAAAATTTTTTTTAAAAAATTTTTTAAATTTTTTTTAAAATTTAAAAAAAAAATTAATTTTTTTTTATTTTTTTTAAATTTTTATTTGTTTATTTTTTTTTAATTTTTTTATTTTTCTTTTAAATTTTTGTATATTTTCTTATATTTTAAATTTTTTTTATATTTAAAAAAATTTTTATATTAATTTTTTTTCAATTTTTACAAAATTTTTTTAAATTTTTTTATGTTTTTTAAATTTTTAAAAAAATTATCTTTATTTTTTATTTTTTTTTTAATTTTTAAAAAAATTATTTATTTTTGTTTTAAAATATTATTTTTTTAAAATTTTTATTTGTTTATTTTTTTTTAATTTTTTTATTTTTCTTTAAATTTTTGTATATTTTTTTTTATTTTAAATTTTTTTATAATTTAAAATTTTTTTATTTTTTTAAAAAAAATTTTAAAAAATTTGTTTTAATTTTTTAAAAATTTTTTGAAAATTTAAAAAAAAAATTTTTTAATTTTTTTATATTTTTTAAAAAAAAAATTTAAAATTTTTATTTAATTTTTTAAATTTTTTACAATTTTTTTTTAAAAATATTTTAAAATTTTTTTTTTTAAATTTTTTTTAATTTTTTAACAATTTTTTAATTTTTTTTTAATTTTTATTTTTCTTTATTTTACTTTTTTAAATTTAATTTTTTTTTAATTTTCTTATAATTTTTTTTAAATTTTTTAAATTTCTTTAAAATTTTTTAAAATTTAAAAAAAAAAATTTTAATTTTTTTTTTTTTAAATTTTTATTTGTTTATTTTTTTTAAATTTTTATATTTTTCTTTTAAATTTTTGTATATTTTCTTATATTTTAAATTTTTTTATATTTTAAAATTTTTTTTATATTTAAAAATTTTTTTTATTTTTTTTTTAATTTTTTAAATTTCTTTAAAATTTTTTAAAATTTTTAAAAAAAAAATTTAATTTTTTTTATTTTTTTTAAATTTTTATTTGTTTATTTTTTTTAATTTTTATATTTTTCTTTTAAAATTTTGTATATTTTCTTATATTTTAATTTTTTTTTATATTTTAAAATTTTTTTATATTAATTTTTTTTATTTTTTTAAAAAAAAATTTTTTAATTTTTTAACAATTTTTTTAAATGTTTTAAAAAAAATTTTCAATTTTTTTTTAATTTTTTACAATTTTTTTTTAAATTTTTCTTATATTTTTTAAATTTTTAAAAAATTTTCTTTACTTTTTATTTTTTTTTAATTTAAAAAAAAATTAATTATTTTTGTTATTAAATATTTTTTTTTTAATTTTTATTTGTTTACTTTTTTAAATTTTTTTATTTTTCTTTTAAATTTTTGTATATTTTTTTTATTTTACATTTTTTTATAATTTAAAATTTTTTTATTATAATTTTTTTTATTTTTTTAAAAAATTTTTTAAAATTTTTTTTTATTTTTTTAAAAAATTTTTTAAAAATTTTTTTAAATTTTTTTTAAAAATTTTTTTAAATTTTTTTTAAAAATTTTTTTAAATTTTTTTTAAAAATTTTGTTTTAATTTTTTAACAATTTTTTTAAATGTTTTAAAAAAAATTAAAAATTTTTTTCAATTTTTTTAAAAATTTTTATTTAATTTTTTTAAATTTTTAAAAAAAAATTTATCTATTTTTTTTATATTTAAAATTTTTTAAATTTTTTAAAAAATTTTTAAAATTATTTAAAAATTTTTTTTAAAATCTTTTAAAGTTTTTTTAAAATTCTTTTTTTTAATTTCTTTTAAATTTTTTTAAAATTTTTTTTTTAATTTTTTGAAAATTTAAAAAAAAAATTTTTTAATTTTTTTATATTTTTTAAAAAAAAATTTAAAATTTTTATTTAATTTTTTAAATTTCTTTAAAATTTTTTAAAATTTTTAAAAAAAAAATTTTAATTTTTTTTATTTTTTTTAAATTTTTATTTGTTTATTTTTTTTTAATTTTTATATTTTTTTTAAATTTTTTACGATTTTTTTTTAAATTTTTCTTATATTTTTTAAATTTTTAAAAAATTTTCTTTAATTTTTATTTTTTTTTAATTTAAAAAAAAATTATTTATTTTTGTTTTTAAATATTATTTTTTTAAATCTTTATTTGTTTATTTTTTAAAATTTTTTTTATTTTTCTTTTAAATATTTGTATATTTTTTTTACTTTAAATTTTTTTTATATTTTAAAATTTTTTTATTTTAATTTTTTTAAATTTTTTTAAATTTTAAAAAAAAAATTTAAATCCTTTTTATTTTTTTAAATCTTTATTTGTTTATTTTTTCAAAATTTTTTTTATTTTTCTTTTAAATTTTTGTATATTTTTTTTTTACTTTAAATTTTTTTTATATTTTAAAATTTTTCATATTAATTTTTTTTATTTTTTAAAAAAAATTTAAAATTTTTATTTAATTTTTAAATTTTTAAAAAAAATTTTTTCAATTTTTTTTAAATTTTTTAAAATTTAAAAAAAAATTTATTTATTTATTTTATATTTAAATTTTTTAAAATTTAAAAAAAATTTAAAAAATTTTTAAAAAAATTTTAAAAATTTTTCTAAATTTTTTTAAAATTTTTTTTTTAAATTTTTTTAATTTTTTAAAATTTTTTTTTAAATTTTTTGAAAATTTAAAAAAAAATTTATTTATTTTTTTTATATTTAAATTTTTTAAAATTTAAAAAAAATTTAAAATATTTTTTAAATTTTTTAAAATTTTTTTTTTAAATTTTAAAATTTTTTAAAATTTTTTTTAAATTTTTTTAAAATTTTTTAAAATTTTTTTAAAAATTTTTAAAAATTTTTTTTATATTTAAATTTTTTTAACTTTTTTTTAATTTTTTACAAAAATTTTTTCTATTTTTTTTATATTTTTTAAATTTTTAAAAAAAATTTTCTTTGTTTTTTATTTTTTTTTAATTTAAAAAAATTTATTTATTTTTGTTTTAAATTCTTATTTTTTTTTAATTTTTATTTGTTTATTTTTTTTTAATTTTTTTTATTTTTCTTTTAAATTTTTTATATTTTTTTTATATTTAATTTTTTTTATATTTTAAAATTTTTTTATTTAATTTTTTTTTATTTTTTTAAAAAATTTTGTTTTTATTTTTGAACATTTTTTTAAAAAAAAAATTTTAATTTTATTTTTCCTTTATTTTAATCTTTTAATTTTTAAATTTTTTTTTAAATTTTTAAATTTTTTACAATTTTTTTTAAAAATATTTTTAAAATTTTTTAAAAATTTAAAAAAAATTTTTTTAATTTTTATTTTTCTTTTATTTTACTTTTTTAATTTTTTTTTTTAAATTTTAAAATTTTTAAAATTTTTTTAAAAATTTTTTAAATTTTTTTTTAAATTTAAAATTTTTTTTTAATTTTTTTTCAATTTTTTACAAAAATTTTTTAAATTCCTTTATATTTTTTAAATTTTTAAAAAAATTTTCTTTATTTTTTATTTTTTTTTAATTTAAAAAAAAAATTATTTATTTTTGTTTTAAAATATTATTTTTTTTAATTTTTATTTGTTTATTTTTTTAAAATTTTTTATATTTCTTTTAAATTTTTGTATATTTTTTTTTACTCTAAATTTTTTTTATATTTTAAATTTTTTTTATTTTTTTATTTTTTTTTAATTTTTTTTAATTTTTTTTTAAATTTTGTTTTAATTTTTTAACAATTTTTATTTTTTTTTAATTTTTCATTTTTCTTTTATTTTACTATTTTAAATTTTTTTTAAATTTTAAAATTTTTTAAAATTTTTTAAAAATTTTTTAAAATTTTTTTTAAATTTTTTAAAATTTTTTGTAAATTTTTAAAATTTTTTTTTAATTAAAAATTTTTTTTAGATTTTTTTTAAAATTTTTACAAAAAATTTTTTAATTTTTTTTATTTTTTTTAAATTTTTATTTGTTTATTTATTTTTTAATTTTTTTATTTTTCTTTTAAATTTTTGTATATTTTTTTACTTTAAATTTTTTTATATTTTAAAATTTTTTTATTTTAATTTTTTTTTTCAATTTTTTTAATAATTTTTATTTAATTTTTTTAAATTTTTAAAAAAATTTATTTATTTAGAATTTTTAAATTTAAAATTTTTTTTTTAATTTTTTTTTAATTTTTTACAAAAATTTTTAAAATTTTTTTTATATTTAAAATTTTTTAAAAATTTTTTTTTAATTTTTTACAAATTTTTTTTTAATTTTTTTTATTTTTTTTAAATTTTTAAAAAAATTTCTTTATTATTTTTTTTTTAATTTTAAAAAAAATTTTTTTATTTTTGTTTTAAAATATTATTTTTTTAAAATTTTTATTTGTTTATTTTTTTAAATTTTTTTATCTTTCTTTTAAGTTTTTGTATACTTTTTTTTATTTTAAATTTTTTTATAATTTAAAATTTTTTTATTTTAATTTTTTTAAATTTTTTTAAATTTTAAAAAAAAATTTTAAATCCTTTTTATTTTTTTTAAATCTTTATTTGTTTATTTTTTCAAAATTTTTTTTACTTTTCTTCTAAATTTTTGTATATTTTTTTTTACTTTAAATTTTTTTTATATTTTAAAATTTTTTTATATTAATTTTTTTTATTTTTTAAAAAAATTAAAAATTTTTATTTAATTTTTTAAATTTTTAAAAATTTTTTTTTCAATTTTTTAAATTTTTAAAAATTTTTTTTTCAATTTTTTTAAAATTTTTTAAAATTTAAAAAAAAATTTATTTATTTTTTTTATATTTAAATTTTTTAAAATTTAAAAAAAATTTAAAAAATTTTTAAAAAAATTTTTAAAATTTTTTTAAATTTTTTTAAAATTTTTTTTTTAAATTTTTTTAATTTTTTTAAATTTTTTTTTAAATTTTTTGAAAATGTGAAAAAAAAATTTTTTAATTTTTTTATATTTTTTAAAAAAAATTTAAAATTTTTATTTAATTTTTTAAATTTTTTACAATTTTTTTTAAAAAATAATTTTAAAATTTTTTAAAATTCTTTAAAATTTTTTTTTAATTTTTATTTTTCTTTTATTTTACTTTTTTAATTTTTTTTTTAAATTTTAAAATTTTTTAAATTTTTTTTAAAAATTTTTTAAAATTTTTTAAAATTTTTTTTATATTTAAAATTTTTTTTTAATTTTTTTTTAATTTTTTACAAAATTTTTTTTATTTTTTTTATATTTTTTAAATTTTTAAAAAAAAATTCTTTGTTTTTTATTTTTTTTTAATTTAAAAAAATTTATTTATTTTTGTTTTAAATTCTTATTTTTTTTAAATTTTTATTTGTTTATTTTTTTTTAATTTTTTTTATTTTTCTTTTAATTTTTTATATTTTTTTTATATTTAATTTTTTTTATATTTTAAAATTTTTTATTTAATTTTTTTCTTTATTTTTTTAAAAAAGTTTGTTTTTAAATTTTGTTTTTATTTTTGAACAATTTTTTTAAAAAAAATTTTTAATTTTATTTTTCCTTTATCTTAATCTTTTAATTTTTAAATTTTTTTTTAAATTTTTAAATTTTTTACAATTTTTTTAAAAATATTTTTAAAATTTTTTAAAAATTTAAAAAAATTTTTTTTTAATTTTTATGTTTCTTTTATTTTACTTTTTTAATTTTTTTTTTAAATTTTAAAATTTTCTAAAATTTTTTTTAAAATTTTTTAAATTTTTTTTTAAATTTAAAAATTTTTTTAAATTTTTTTTCAATTTTTTACAAAAATTTTTTAAATTCCTTTATATTTTTTAAATTTTTAAAAAAAATTTTCTTTATTTTTTATTTTTTTTTAATTTTAAAAAAAAAATTATTTATTTTTGTTTTAAAATATTATTTTTTTTTAATTTTTATTTGTTTATTTTTTTAAAATTTTTTTATTTTTCTTTTAAATTTTTGTATATTTTTTTTTACTCTAAATTTTTTTTATATTTTAAAATTTTTTTTAATTTTTTTTAAATTTTGTTTTAATTTTTTAACAATTTTTATTTTTTTTTAATTTTTATTTTCTTTTATTTTACTTTTTTAAATTTTTTTTAAATTTTAAAATTTTTTAAAATTTTTTTAAAATTTTTTAAATTTTTTTTTAAATTTTTTAAAATTTTTTGTAAATTTTTAAAATTTTTTTTTAATTAAAAATTTTTTTTAAATTTTTTTAAAATTTTTTACAAAAAATTTTTTAATTTTTTTTATTTTTTTTAAATTTTTATTTGTTTATTTATTTTTTAATTTTTTTTATTTTTCTCTTAAATTTTTGTATATTTTTTTACTTTAAATTTTTTTATATTTTAAAATTTTTTTATTTTAATTTTTTTTTCAATTTTTTTAATAATTTTTATTTAATTTTTTTAAATTTTTAAAAAAATTTATTTATTTAGAATTTTTTAAATTTAAAAATTTTTTTTTAATTTTTTACAAAAATTTTTAAAATTTTTTTTATATTTAAAATTTTTTTTAAATTTTTTTTTAATTTTTTACAAATTTTTTTTAATTTTTTTTATTTTTTTTAAATTTTTAAAAAATTTTTTTTTTGCTTTATTATTTTTTTTTAATTTTAAAAAAAAAAATTTTTATTTTTGTTTTAAAATATTATTTTTTTAAAATTTTTATTTGTTTATTTTTTCAAATTTTTTTTTACTTTTCTTTTAAATTTTTGTATATTTTTTTTTACTTTAAATTTTTTTTATATTTTAAAATTTTTTTTATATTAATTTTTTTTATTTTTTAAAAAAAATTTAAAATTTTTATTTAATTTTTTAAATTTTTAAAAATTTTTTTTCAATTTTTTTTAAATTTTTTAAAATTTAAAAAAAAATTTATTTATTTTTTTTATATTTAAATTTTTTAAAATTTAAAAAAAATTTAAAAAATTTTTAAAAAAATTTTTAAAAATTTTTTAAATTTTTTTAAAATTTTTTTTTAAAATTTTTTTAATTTTTTTAAATTTTTTTTTAAATTTTTTGAAAATGTGAAAAAAAATTTTTTAATTTTTTTATATTTTTTAAAAAAAATTTAAAATTTTTATTTAATTTTTTAAATTTTTTACAATTTTTTTTAAAAAATAATTTTAAAATTTTTTAAAATTCTTTAAAATTTTTTTTTAATTTTTATTTTTCTTTTATTTTACTTTTTTAATTTTTTTTTTAAATTTTAAAATTTTTTTAAATTTTTTTAAAATTTTTTTAAAATTTTTTAAAATTTTTTTAAAATTTTTTTAAAATTTTTAAAAATTTTTTTTATATTTAAAATTTTTTTTTAATTTTTTTTTAATTTTTTACAAAATTTTTTTTATTTTTTTTATATTTTTTAAATTTTTAAAAAAAAATTCTTTGTTTTTTATTATTTTTTAATTTAAAAAAATTTATTTATTTTTGTATTAAATTCTTATTTTTTTTTAAATTTTTATTTGTTTATTTTTTTTTAATTTTTTTTATTTTTCTTTTAAATTTTTTATATTTTTTTTATATTTAATTTTTTTTATATTTTAAAATTTTTTTATTTAATTTTTTTTTTATTTTTTTAAAAAAGTTTGTTTTTAAATTTTGTTTTTATTTTTGAACAATTTTTTTAAAAAAAATTTTTAATTTTATTTTTCCTTTATCTTAATCTTTTAATTTTTAAATTTTTTTTAAATTTTTAAATTTTTTACAATTTTTTTAAAAATATTTTTAAAATTTTTTAAAAATTTAAAAAAAAAATTTTTAATTTTTATTTTTCTTTTATTTTACTTTTTTTAATTTTTTTTAAATTTTAAAATTTTTTAAAATTTTTTTTCAATTTTTTACAAAAATTTTTTAAATTTTTTTATATTTTTTTAATTTTTAAAAAAATTTCTTTATTTTTTATTTTTTTTTAATTTTAAAAAAAAATTATTTATTTTTGTTTTAAAATATTATTTTTTTAATTTTTATTTGTTTATTTTTTTAATTTTTTTATCTTTCTTTTAAGTTTTTGTATATTTTTTTTATTTTAAATTTTTTTATAATTTAAAATTTTTTTATTTTAATTTTTTAAAATTTTTTTAAATTTTAAAAAAAAAAATTTAAATCCTCTTTATTTTATTTAAATCTTTATTTGTTTATTTTTTCAAAATTTTTTTTATTTTTCTTTTAAATTTTTGTATATTTTTTTTTACTTTAAATTTTTTTTATATTTCAAATTTTTTTTTATTTTTTAAAAAAAATTAAAATTTTTATTTAATTTTTTAAATTTTTAAAAAATTTTTTTTCAATTTTTTAAAATTTTTTAAAATTTAAAAAAAAATTTATTTATTTTTTTTATATTTAAATTTTTTTAAAATTTTTTTTTAAATTTTTTTAATTTTTTTAAATTTTTTTTAAATTTTTTGAAAATGTGAAAAAAAATTTTTTTAATTTTTTTATATTTTTTAAAAAAAATTTAAAATTTTTATTTAATTTTTTAAATTTTTTACAATTGTTTTTAAAAAATAATTTTAAAATAATTTTAATTTTTTATATTTTTAAAAAAAATTAAAATTTTATTAATTTTTAAATTTTTACAATTGTTTAAAATAATTTTAAAATTTTTAAAATTCTTAAATTTTTTTTTAAATTTTAAAATTTTTAAAATTTCTTAAAAATTTTTTAAAATTTTTTTTATATTTAAAATTTTTTTTTAATTTTTTTTTAATTTTTTACAAAATTTTTTTTATTTTTTTTATATTTTTTAAATTTTTAAAAAAAAAATTCTTTGTTTTTTATTTTTTTTTAATTTAAAAAAATTTATTTATTTTTGTTTTAAATTCTTATTTTTTTTAAATTTTTATTTGTTTATTTTTTTTAATTTTTTTTATTTTTCTTTTAAATTTTTATATTTTTTTATATTTAATTTTTTTATATTTTAAAATTTTTTTATTTAATTTTTTTTTTATTTTTTTAAAAAAGTTTGTTTTTAAATTTTGTTTTTATTTTTGAACAATTTTTTTTAAAAAAATTTTAATTTTTAAATTTTTTTTAAATTTTTAAATTTTTTACAATTTTTTTAAAAATATTTTTAAATTTTTTAAAAATTTAAAAAAAAATTTTTTAGTTTTTATTTTTCTTTTATTTTACTTTTTTTAATTTTTTTTTAAATTTTAAAATTTTTTAAAATTTTTTTTCAATTTTTTTACAAAAATTTTTAAAATTTTTTTATATTTTTTTAATTTTTAAAAAAAATTTCTTTATTTTTTATTTTTTTTTAATTTTAAAAAAAAATTATTTATTTTTGTTTTAAAATATTATTTTTTAAATTTTTATTTGTTTATTTTTTTTAATTTTTTTATCTTTCTTTTAAGTTTTTGTATATTTTTTTTATTTTAAATTTTTATAATTTAAAATTTTTTATTTTAATTTTTTAAAATTTTTTAAAAATTTAAAAAAAAATTTTTTAGTTTTATTTTTCTTTTATTTTACTTTTTTTAATTTTTTTTATATTTTAAAATTTTTTATTTAATTTTTTTTTATTTTTTTTTTAAATTTTGTTTTTAAACTTTGTTTTTATTTTTGAACAATTTTTTAAAAAAAATTTTTAATTTTATTTTTCCTTTATTTTAATCTTTTAATTTTTAATTTTTTTTTTAAATTTTAAATTTTTTACAATTTTTTTAAAAATATTTTAAAATTTTTTAAAAATTAAAAAAAATTTTTTAATTTTTATTTTTCTTTTATTTTACTTTTTTAATTTTTTTTTTAAATTTTAAAACTTTTTAAAATTTTTTTAAAAATTTTTTAAAATTTTTTTTAAATTTAAAAATTTTTTTTAATTTTTTTTCAATTTTTTACAAAAATTTTTAAAATTTTTTTATATTTTTTAAATTTTTAAAAAAATTTTCTTTATTTTTTTTTTTAATTTTAAAAAAAAATTATTTATTTTTGTTTTAAATTATTATTTTTTTTAAATTTTTATTTGTTTATTTTTTTTTAATTTTTTTTATTTTTCTTTTAAATTTTTTATATTTTTTTATATTTAATTTTTTTTATATTTTAAATTTTTATTTTATTTTTTTTTATTTTTTTTAAAAATTTTGTTTTTAAATTTTGTTTTTATTTTTGAACAATTTTTAAAAAAAAATTTTAAAATTTTATTTTTCCTTTATTTTAATCTTTTAATTTTTAAATTTTTTAAAATTTTTAAAAGAAAAATTTAAATTCTTTTTATTTTTTTAAATCTTTATTTGTTTTTTTTAATTTTTTTTATCTTTCTTTTAAGTTTTTGTATATTTTTTTATTTTAAATTTTTTTTATAATTTAAAATTTTTTTATTTTAATTTTTTAAAATTTTTTTCAATTTTAAAAAAAAATTTAAATCCTTTTTAGTTTTTTTAAATCTTTTTTTGTTTATTTTTTCAAAATTTTTTTTATTTTTCTTTTAAATTTTTGTATATTTATTTTTACTATAAATTTTTTTTATATTTTAAATTTTTTTATATTAATTTTTTTTATTTTTTAAAAAAAATTAAAATTTTTATTTAATTTTTTAAATTTTTAAAAAATTTTTTTCAATTTTTTTTAAAATTTTTTAAAATTTAAAAAAAAATTTATTAATTTTTTTTATATTTAAATTTTTTAAAATTTAAAAAAAAATTTTGAAAAATTTTTTAAAAAAATTTTTAAAATTTTTTTAAATTTTTTTAAAATTTTTTTTTTAATTTTTTTAATTTTTTTAAATTTTTTTTAAATTTTTTGAAAATTTAAAAAAAAATTTTTTAATTTTTTTATATTTTTTAAAAAAAAATTTAAAATTTTTATTTAATTTTTTAAATTTTTTACAATTTTTTTTAAAAAATATTTTTAAAATTTTTTAAAATTCTTTAAAAATTTTTTTTAATTTTTATTTTTCTCTTATTTTACTTTTTTAATTTTTTTTTAAATGTTAAAATTTTTTAAAATTTTTTAAAAAAATTTTTAAAATTTTTTTAAATTTTTTTAAAATTTTTTTATTTTAATTTTTTAAAATTTTTTTAAATTTTAAAAAAAAATTTTGAATCCTTTTTATTTTTTTTAAATCTTTATTTGTTTATTTTTTAAAAATTTTTTTATTTTTCTTTTATATTTTTGTATATTTTTTTTTTACTTTAAATTTTTTTTATATTTTTTCAATTTTTTAAAAATTTTTTAAAATTTAAAAAAAAATTTATTTCTTTTTTTTATATTTAAATTTTTTAAAATTTAAAAAAAAATGTCAAATTATTTAAAATTTAAAAAAAAAATTTATAATTTTTTTTAAAAATTTTTTAAAATTTTTTTTAAAAACTTTGTTTTAATTTTTTAACAATTTTTTTAAATGTTTTAAAAAAAAAATTTTTTTATATTTAAAATTTTTTTAAATTTTTAAAAATTTTTTTAAATTTTTCAAAATTTTTTTTAAAATTTTTAAAATTTTATAAAATTTTTTTAAAATTTTTTTTAATTTTTTTTAAATTTTTTACAAAAAATTTTTTAATTTTTTTTATTTTTTTTTAATTTTTATTTGTTTATTTATTTTTTAATTTTTTTTATTTTTCGTTTAAATTTTTGTATATTTTTTATTTTAAATTTTTTTATATTTAAAATTTTTTTATTTTAATTTTTTTTAAAATTTTTTTTAATATTTTTTAAATTTTTTTTTACAAAATTTTTATAAAATTTTTTTTAAAAAATTTTGTTTTAATTTTTTAACATTTTTTTAAATTTTTTTTTTAAATTTAAATTTTTTTTAAATTTTTTATATATTTTTAAATTTAAAAAAATTTTTTCTTTATTTTTATTTTTTTAATTTAAAAAAAATTTATTTATTTTTGTTTTAAATTTTTTTTTTAATTTTTATTTGTTTATTTTTTTTCATTTTTTTTATTTTTCTTTTAAATTTTTTATATTTTTTTTATATTTAATTTTTTTTATATTTTAAAATTTTTTTATTTAATTTTTTTTATTTTTTTAAAAATTTTGTTTTAAACTTTGTTTTTATTTTTGAACAATTTTTTTAAAAAAAAATTTTAATTTTATTTTTCCTTTATTTTAATCTTTTAATTTTTAAATTTTTAAATTTTTTACAATTTTTTTTTAAAATATTTTTAAAATTTTTTAAAAATATTTTTAAAATTTTTAAAAAATATTTTTAAAATTTTTAAAAATTTAAAAAAAAAATTTTAATTTTATTTTTCTTTTAATTTACTTTTTTAATTTTTTTTTAAATTTTTAAATTTTTTAAAATTTTTTTAAAAATTTTTAAAAATTTTTTTTAAATTTAAAATTTTTTTTAAATTTTTGTATATTTTTTTATATTTAAAATTTTTTTTATTTTTTTTAATTTTTTTAATTTTTTTTTAAATTTTGTTTTAATTTTTTAACAATTTTTATTTTTTTCTTTAATTTTTATTTTTCTTTTATTTTACTTTTTTAATTTTTTTTTTAAATTTTAAAATTTTTTAAAATTTTTTTAAAATTTTTTTATAATTTTTTTTAAAATTTTTTAAATTTTTTTAAAATTTTTTTTTAAATTTTTTTAAATTTTTTTTAAATTTTTAAAAATTTTTTAAATTTTTTTTTAAATTTTTTGAAATTTAAAAAAAAAATTTTTTTAATGTTTTTATATTTTTTAAAAAAAAATTTAAAATTTTTATTTAATTTTTTAAGTTTTTTACAATTTTTTTAAAAAAATATTTAAAAAATTTTTAAAATTAAAATTTTTTTTTTTAAATTTTGTTTTAATTTTTTAACAAATTTTTTAAATGTTTTAAAAAAAAATTCAATTTTTTTTCAATTTTTTTAAAATTTTTATTTAATTTTTTAAAATTTAAAAAAAATTTTTTTTTTTTATATTTAAATTTTTTAAAATTTTTAAAAATTTTTTCAAATTATTTAAATTTTTTTAAAATTTTTTAAAATTTTTTAAAATTTTTTTAAAAATTTAAAAAAAAATTTTTTAAATTTTGTTTTAATTTTTTAACAATTTTTTTAAAATGTTTTAAAAAAATTTTCAATTTTTTTTTCAATTTTTTTAAAATTTTTATTTAATTTTTTAAAATTTAAAAAAATTTTATTTTTTTTTATATATTTAAAATTTTTTAAATTTAAAAAATTTTTTTCAAATTATTTAAAAATTTTTTAAATTTTTTAACATTTTTTAAAATTTTTTTAAAAATTTAAAAAAAATTTTTTAAATATAAAATTTTTTTTTAATTTTTTTTTTAATTTTTTATATTTTTTAAATTTTTTAAAAAAATTTCTTTATTTTTTATTTTTTTTTAATTAAAAAAAAAATTATTTATTTTTGTTTTAAAATATTATTTTTTTTAAATTTTTATTTGTTTATTTTTTTAAAATTTTTTATCTTTCTTTCAAGTTTTTGTATATTTTTTTATTTTAAATTTTTTTATAATTTAAAATTTTTTTATTTTAATTTTTTAAATTTTTTTAAATTTTAAAAAAAATTTTAAATCCTTTTTATTTTTTTTAAATCTTTATTTGTTTATTTTTTAAAATTTTTTTATTTTTCATTTAAATTTTTGTATATTTTTTTTACTTTAAATTTTTTTTATATTTTAAAATTTTTTTATATTAATTTTTTTTATTTTTAAAAAAAAAATTAAAATTTTTATTTAATTTTTTCAATTTTTAAAAAATTTTTTAAAATTTAAAAAAAAAATTTATTTATTTTTTTTATATTTAAATTTTTTAAAATTTAAAAAAAATTTCAAATTATTTAAAATTTAAAAAAAAAATTTTATAATTTTTTTTAAAATTTTTTTTAAAAACATTGTTTTAATTTTTTAACAATTTTTTTAAATGTTTTAAAAAAAAAAATTTTTTATATTTAAAATTTTTTTTAAATTTTTAAAAATTTTTTGTAAATTTTTCAAAATTTTTTCTAAAATTTTTAAAATTTTATAAAATTTTTTAAAAATTTTTTTAATTTTTTTTAAATTTTTTACAAAAAATTTTTTAATTTTTTTTTTTTTTTAAATTTTTATTTGTTTATTTATTTTTTAATTTTTTTATTTTTCTTTTAAATTTTTATATATTTTTTTATTTTAAATTTTTTTAAATTTAAAATTTTTTTAAATTTTTTTTATATTTAAAAAAATTTTTTCTTTATTTTTATTTTTTTAATTTAAAAAAAATTTATTTATTTTTGTTTTAAATTTTTTTTTTTTAATTTTTATTTGTTTATTTTTTTTCATTTTTTTTTATTTTTCTTTTAAATTTTTTATATTTTTTTATATTTAATTTTTTTTATATTTTAAATTTTTTATTTTATTTCTTTTTTATTTTTTAAAAAATTTTGTTTTTAAATATTGTTTTTATTTTTGAACAATTTTTAAAAAAAAAATTTTAAATTTTATTTTTCCTTTATTTTAATCTTTTAATTTTTAAATTTTTTTTTAAATTTAAAAAAAAAAATTAAATTCTTTTTATTTTTTTTAAATCTTGATGGAGATTCGCGACGATAGGCAGCGCTGCGTAGTCGACTTACGCTACACATTGATATAGATCTGTTACAACGGGATCTCGATCGAGCCGCACAGTATTGTTTTTCTTTAATTCATAAGTCTCATTTCATTTTTCATGTAAGACAAGTGCTTCTTAAATATATATACAATTTATTCACACTTAACAAATCTTTATTTGTTTATTTTTTTTTAATTTTTTTTATTTTTCTTTTAAATATTTGTATATTTTTTTTACTTTAAATTTTTTATAATTTAAATTTTTTTTATTTTTTTAATTTTTTTTAATTTTCTTATAATTTTTTTTTTAATTTTTTAAATTTCTTTAAATTTTTTTAAATTTTTAAAAAAAAAATTTAATTTTTTTTATTTTTTTAAATTTTTATTTGTTTATTTATTTTTATTTTTTTTATTTTTCTTTTAAATTTTTGTATATTTTTTTATTTAAAATTTTTTTATATTTTAAAATTTTTTTATTTTAATTTTTTTAAAATTTTTTTTAATATTTTTTAAAAAATTTTTTACAAAATTTTTATAAAATTTTTTTTAAAAAATTTTGTTTTAATTTTTTAACATTTTTTTTAAATTTTTTTTTAAATTTAAAATTTTTTTAATTTTTTTTTATATTTTTAAATTTAAAAAAATTTTTTCTTCATTTTTATTTTTTTAATTTAAAAAAAATTTATTTATTTTTGTTTTAAATTTTTTTTTTAATTTTTATTTGTTTATTTTTTTTTCATTTTTTTTATTTTTCTTTTAAATTTTTTATATTTTTTTATATTTAATTTTTTTTATATTTTAAATTTTTTATTTTATTTCTTTTTTATTTTTTTTAAAAATTTTGTTTTTAAATTTTGTTTTTATTTTTGAACAATTTTTAAAAAAAAAATTTTAAATTTTATTTTTCCTTTATTTTAATCTTTTAATTTTTAAAATTTTTTTTAAATTTAAAAAAAAAATTTAAATTCTTCTTATTTTTTTAAAATCTTTATTTGTTTATTTTTTTTAATTTTTTTTATTTTTCTTTTAAATATTTGTATATTTTTTTTACTTTAAATTTTTTTATAATTTAAAATTTTTTTATTTTTTTAATTTTTTTTAAATTTTTTTTTAAAATTTTGTTTTAATTTTTTAACAATTTTTTAATTTTTTTTAATTTTTATTCTTCTTTTATTTTACTTTTTTAAATTTTTTTTTTAAATTTAAATTTTTTTAATTTTCTTATAATTTTTTTTTTAATTTTTTAAATTTCTTTAAATTTTTTTTAAATTTTTAAAAAAAAAATTTAATTTTTTTTATTTTTTTGAAATTTTTATTTGTTTATTTATTTTTTATTTTTTTTATTTTTCTTTTAAATTTTTGTATATTTTTTTATTTAAAATTTTTTTATATTTTAAAATTTTTTTATTTTAATTTTTTTAAAATTTTTTTTAATATTTTTTAAAAAATTTTTTACAAAATTTTTATAAAATTTTTTTTAAAAAATTTTGTTTTAATTTTTTAACATTTTTTTTAAATTTTTTTTTAAATTTAAAATTTTTAAAAATTTTTTTTATATTTTTAAATTTAAAAAAATTTTTTCTTTATTTTTATTTTTTTAATTTAAAAAAAATTTATTTATTTTTGTTTTAAATTTTTTTTTTTAATTTTTATTTGTTTATTTTTTTTTCATTTTTTTATTTTTCTTTTAAAT
>NW_027486630.1:0-21222 GCF_050908995.1 Andrena cerasifolii | reverse complement strand
TTTTATATAATTTTTAATTTTTTTTATTTTTTTTTTAATTTTTTACAAATTTTTTTTAATTATTTTCTTATTTTTTAAATTTAATAAAAATTTCTGTATTTTTTATTTTTTTTAATTTTAAAATTTTTTATTTATTTTTGTTTTAAATTATTATTTTTTTTTATTTTTTATTTGTTTGTTTTTTTTAATTTCTTTAATTTTTCTTTTAAATTTTTGTTTATTTTTTTTATTTAAATTTTTTTATATTTTACAATTGTTTTATTTTAATTTTTTATTTATTTTTTTTTAAATTTTTGAAAATTTTTGAAAATTTTTGAAAATTTTTGAAAATTTTTGAAAATTTTTGAAATTTTTGAAAATTTTGAAAATTTTTGGAAATTTTTAAAATTTTTGAAAATTTTTGAAAATTTTTTAAAATTTTTTTTTAAATTTAAAATTTTTTTGAAATTTTTAAAAATTTTTTTTATATATTTTATTTAATTTTTTTAAATTTTTATTTAATTTTTAAAATTTTTTTAAATTTAAAAATTTTTTGAAATTTTTAAAAATAATTTTTAAAATTTTTTTTATATATTTTATTTAATTTTTTAAATTTTTATTTAATTTTTAAAATTTTTTTAAAATTTTTTTTAAATTTAAAATTTTTTATTTTAAAATTTTTTTACAAAATTTTTTTTAATTATTTTTATATTTTTTAAAATTAAAAAATATTCTTTATTTTTTATTTTTTTTAATTTTAAAAAAAAATTTATTTATTTTTGTTTTAAATTATTATTTCTTTTCAATTTTTGTTTGTTTATTTTCTTTTAATTTCTTTTATTTTTCTTTTAAATTTCTGTTTATTATTTTTATTTAAATTTTTTTTATATTTTAAAATTGTTTTATTGTAATTTTTTATTTTTTTATTTTTTTAAAAAAAATATTAAAAATTTTTTTAAATTTTTTAAAATTTCTTTTTAAATTTAATTTTTTTTAAATTTAAATTTTTTTTGAAATTTAAAATTTTTTTTTAATTTTTTAAAATTTTTTTTATATTTTTTATTTAATTTTTAAAATTTTTTTTTTAATTTTTAAAATTTTTTTAAATTTTTTTTTTAATTTAAAATGTTTTGAAAATTTAAATTTTTTTAAAAAATTTTTTATATTTTTTAAAAAAAAAAATTTTAATTTTTATATAATTTTTAAATTTTTTTTTATTTTTTTTTTAATTTTTTACAAAATTTTTTTTAATTATTTTCATATTTTTTAAATTTAAAGCATCTTCTTCATTTTTTATTTTTTTTAATTTTAAATTTTTTTTATTTATTTTTGTTTTAAATTATTATTGTTTTTTTAATTTTTTTTGTTTACTTTTTTTTAATTTCTTTTATTTTTCTTTTAAATTTTTGTTTATTTTTTTATTTAAATTTTTTTATATTTTAAAATTGTTTATTTTAATTTTTTATTTTTTTTATTTTTTTTTTAAATTTTTGAAAATTTTTTAAAATTTTTTTTAAATTAATTTTTTGAAAATTTTTAAAAATTTTTTAAAATTTTTTTATATTTTTTTAAAATTTTTTTTTATATAATTTTTAATTTTTTTTTAAATTTTAAATTTTTTTTATTTTTTTTAATTTTATACAAATTTTTTTTAATTATTTTCATATTTTTTAAATTTAAAAAAAAATTTCTTTATTTTTTATTTTTTTAATTTTAAACATTTTTTATTTATTTTTGTTTTAAATTATTATTATTTTTTTTTTATTTGTTTATTTTTTTTTAATTTCTTTTATTTTTCTTTTAAATTTTTGTTTATTTTTTTTATTTAAATTTTTTTATATTTTAAAATGTTTTATTTTAATTTTTTTATTTATTTTTTTTTAAATTTTTGAAAATTTTTTAAAATTTTTTAAAATTTTTTTTTAAATTTAAAAATTTTTTGAAAATTTTTAAAAATTTTTTAAAATTTTTTTATATTTTTTTAAAAAAATTTTTTAATTTTTATATAATTTTTAATTTTTTTTAAATTTAATTTTTTTTTTATTTTTTTTAATTTTTTACAAAATTTTTTTTAATTATTTTTATATTTTTTAAAATTAAAAAAAAATTCTTTATTTTTTATTTTTTTTAATTTTAAAAAAAATTTTATTTATTTTTGTTTTAAATTATTATTTCTTTTCAATTTTTGTTTGTTTATTTTCTTTTAATTTCTTTTATTTTTCTTTTAAATTTCTGTTTATTATTTTTATTTAAATTTTTTTATATTTTAAAATTGTTTTATTGTAATTTTTTATTTTTTTTTTTATTTTTTTAAAAAAAATATTAAAAATTTTTTTAAATTTTTTAAAATTTTTTTTTAAATTTAAATTTTTTTTAAATTTAAATTTTTTTTTAAATTTAAATTTTTTTGAAATTTAAAATTTTTTTGAAATTTTTAAAATTTTTTTTTATATTTTTTATTTAATTTTTTAAATTTTTTTTTAATTTTTAAAATTTTTTAAAATTTTTTTTTTTAATTTAAAATGTTTTGAATATTTAAATTTTTTTTAAAATTTTTTTATATTTTTTAAAAAAAAAAATTTTAATTTTTATATAATTTTTAAATTTTTTTTATTTTTTTTTTAATTTTTTACAAATTTTTTTTTAATTATTTTCTTATTTTTTAAATTTAATAAAAATTTCTGTATTTTTTATTTTTTTTTAATTTTAAAATTTTTTTATTTATTTTTGTTTTAAATTATTATTTTTTTTTATTTTTTATTTGTTTGTTTTTTTTTAATTTCTTTAATTTTTCTTTTAAATTTTTGTTTATTTTTTTTATTTAAATTTTTTTATATTTTACAATTGTTTTATTTTAATTTTTTTATTTATTTTTTTTTTAAATTTTTGAAAATTTTTGAAAATTTTTGAAAATTTTTGAAAATTTTTGAAAATTTTTGAAAATTTTTGAAAATTTTTTAAAATTTTTGGAAATTTTTTAAAATTTTTGAAAATTTTTGAAAATTTTTTAAAATTTTTTTTTTAAAATTTAATTTTTTTGAAATTTTTAAAAATTTTTTTAATATTTTATTTAATTTTTTAAAATTTTTATTTAATTTTTAAAATTTTTTTTAAATTTAAAAATTTTTTGAAATTTTTAAAAATTTTTTTTATATATTTTATTTAATTTTTTTAAATTTTTATTTAATTTTTAAAATTTTTTTAAAATTTTTTTTTAAATTTAAAATTTTTTTTATTTTTTTAAAATTTTTTACAAAATTTTTTTTAATTATTTTTATATTTTTTAAAATTAAAAAATATTCTTTATTTTTTATTTTTTTTAATTTTAAAAAAAAATTTATTTATTTTTGTTTTAAATTATTATTTCTTTTCAATTTTTGTTTGTTTATTTTCTTTTAATTTCTTTTATTTTTCTTTTAAATTTCTGTTTATTATTTTTATTTAAATTTTTTTATATTTTAAAATTGTTTTATTGTAATTTTTTATTTTTTTTATTTTTTTAAAAAAAATATTAAAAATTTTTTTAAATTTTTTAAAATTTCTTTTTAAATTTAATTTTTTTTTAAATTTAAATTTTTTTTGAAATTTAAAATTTTTTTTAATTTTTTAAAATTTTTTTTATATTTTTTATTTAATTTTTAAAATTTTTTTTTTAATTTTTAAAATTTTTTTAAATTTTTTTTTTAATTTAAAATGTTTTGAAAATTTAAATTTTTTTAAAAATTTTTTTATATTTTTTAAAAAAAAAAATTTTAATTTTTATATATTTTTTAAATTTTTTTATTTTTTTTTTAATTTTTTACAAATTTTTTTTTAATTATTTTCTTATTTTTTAAATTTAAAAAAATTTCTTTATTTTTTATTTTTTTTAATTTTAAAATTTTTTTATTTATTTTTGTTTTAAATTATTATTTTTTTTTATTTTTTATTTGTTTGTTTTTTTTTTAATTTCTTTAATTTTTCTTTTAAATTTTTGTTTATTTTTTTTATTTAAATTTTTTTTATATTTTACAATTGTTTTATTTTAATTTTTTTATTTATTTTTTTTTAAATTTTTGAAAATTTTTTAAAATTTTTGAAAATTTTTGAAAATTTTTGAAAGTTTTTGAAAATTTTTGAAAATTTTTTAAAATTTTTTAAAATTTTTTAAAATTTTTTTTTTAAATTTAAAATTTTTTTGAAATTTTTAAAAAATTTTTTTATATATTTTATTTAATTTTTAAAATTTTTATTTAATTTTTAAAATTTTTTTAAAATTTTTTTTTAATTTTTTTATATTTTTTACAAAAAGTTTTTTAATTTTTTTTTAAATTTAAAAATTTTTTGAAATTTTTAAAAAATTTTTTTATATATTTTATTTAATTTTTTTAAATTTTTATATTTTTAAAATTTTTTAAAAATTTTTTTTTAAATTTAAAATTTTTTTTTTTTTTATATTTTTTACAATAAATTTTTTAATTTTTTTTAAATTTAAAAATTTTTTGAAATTTTTTTAAAATTGTTTTAAATTTTTTTTAAATTTAAAAATTTTTTGAAATTTTTTTAAAATTTTTAAAATTTTTTTTAAATTTAAATTTTTTTTATTATTCTTTTTTAATTTTTTAAAAAAAATTTTTTATTTTTTTATATTTTTTAAATTTAAAAAAAAATTTCTTTATTTTTTATTTTTTTTAATTTAAAAAAAATTTTTTTATTTTTGTTTTAAATTATTATTTCTTTTTAATTTTTATTTGTTTATTTTCTTTTAATTTTTTTTATTTTTCTTTTAAATTTTTGTATATATTTTTTATTTAAAATTTTTTTTATATTTTAAATTTTTTATATTTTTATTTTTTTTTAATTTTTTTTAATTTTTGAAAATTTAAAAATTTTTTTTTAAAATTTAAAAATTTTTTTTTAAATTAAAATTTTTTTTAAATTTTTCTTCACTCTAATTTTTTAATTTTTTTTTTAAATTTTGCTTACTTTATTTTTTTTTTAATTTAAAAAAAAAATAATTTGTTTAAAATTCTTTCTTTTTATTTCAAAAAATGTTTCTTTTATATTTTAAAATTTTTTTATTTTAATTTTTTTAATTTTTTTTTAAAAATTTTGAATTTTTTTAAAAATTTTCAATTTTTTTTAAAAAAATTTGAATTTTTTTAAAAATTTTTTGAAATTTTTTAAAATTTTTTTTTTATTATTTTTTAAAAAAAAATTTAAATTTTTATTTAATTTTTAAATTTTTTTTTAAATTTAAAATTTTTTTGAAATTCTTTTAAAAATTTTTTATATTTTTTATTTAATTTTTTTAAATTCTTATTTAATTTTTAAAATTTTTTGTTTTAATTTAAAATTTTTTTGAAAATTTAAAAAAAAATTTTTTTAATTTTTTTATAATTTTTAAAAAAAAATTTAAATTTTTTATTTAATTTTTAAATTTTTTTTTAAATTTAAAATTTTTTTTTATTTTTTTTAAATTTTTTACAAAATTTTTTTTAATTATTTTTATATTTTTTAAAATTAAAAAAAATTCTTTATTTTTTATTTTTTTTAATTTTAAAAAAAAATTTATTTATTTTTGTTTTAAATTATTATTTCTTTTCAATTTTTGTTTGTTTATTTTCTTTTAATTTCTTTTATTTTTCTTTTAAATTTCTGTTTATTTTTTTTTATTTAAATTTTTTTATATTTTAAAAATGTTTTATTTTAATTTTTTATGTTTTTTTATTTTTTTAAAAAAATTTTTGAAAATTTTTTAAAATTTTTTTTAAATTTTTTTTTATTTAAAATTTTTTTGAAATTTTTTAAAATTTTTTTATATTTTTTATTTAATTTTTTTAAATTTTTATTTAATTTTTAAAATTTTTTTAAAATTTTTTTTTAATTTAAAATTTTTTTGAAAATTTAAAATTTTTTTTTAATTGTTTTATATTTTTTAAAAATTTTTTTTTAATTTTTATATAATTTTCAATAATTTTTTTTATTTTTTTTTAAATTTTTTACAAAATTTTTATTAATTATTTTCATATTTTTTAAATTTAAAGAAATTTCTTTATTTTTATTTTTTTTAATTTTTTTTTAAATTTTTGAAAATTTTTTAAAATTTTTAAAAAAATTTTTAAATTTTTTTATATTTTTTTAAAAAAAATTTTTAATTTTTATATAATTTTTAAATTTCTATATAATTTTTAATTTTTTTTTTAAATTTAAATTTTTTTTTATTTTTTTTTTAATTTTGTACAAATTTTTTTTAATTATTTTCATATTTTTTAAACTTAAAAAAAATTTTCTTCATTTTTTATTTTTTTTTTAATTTAAAAAAAAATTTATTTATTTTTGTTTTAAATTATTATTTTTTAAAATTTTTATTTGTTTATGTTTTTAAATTTCTTTCATTTTTCTTTTAAATTTTTGTTTATTTTTTTCATTTAAATTTTTTTTATATTTTAAAATTGTTTTATTTTAATTTTTTTATTTTTTTTTTATTTTTTAAAAAATTTCTTGAAAATTTTTTAAAATTTTTTTAAATTTTTTTTTTAAATTTTTATTTAATTTTTAAAATTTTTTTAAATTAATTTTTTTTTATTTTTTTTAATTTTTTACAAAAATTTTTTAATTTTTTTTATATTTTATAAATTTAAAAAAAAATTTCTTTATCTTTTATTTTTTTTAATTTTAAAAAAAATTTATTTATTTTTGTTTTAAATTATTATTTCTTTTCAATTTTTGTTTGTATATTTTCTTTTAATTTCTTTTATTTTTCTTTTAAATTTCTGTTTATTTTTTTTTATTTAAATTTTTTTATATTTTAAAAATGTTTTATTTTAATTTTTTTTTATTTTTTTAAAAAATTTTTTGAAAATTTTTTAAAATTTTTTTAAAATTTTTTTTTAAATTTAAAAATTTTTTGAAAATTAAAAAATTTTTTTTTTAATTTTTTTATATTTTTTTAAAAAAATAATTTAAATTTTTATTTAATTTTTTAATTTTTTTTAAATTTAAAAAAATTCTTTTAATTTTTTAAAAATTATTTCTTTTTATTTCAAAAAATGTTTTTTTAATTTTTTTTATATTTTATTTTTCCTTCATTTTAATCTTTTAAATTTTAAAAATTTTTCAAATTTAAAAAAAATTTTATTTTTTTTATTTTTTTTTTAATTTTTATTTGTTTATTTTTTTTAATTTTTTTTATTTTTCTTTTAAATTTTTGTATATTTTTTTTATTTTAAAATTTCATTATTTTATTATATTTTCTTTTGGAAATTTTAAAAAAAAATTTAAAATTTTTTTATATTGTCTTTAATTTTTTTTAAATTTTTATTTAATTTTTAAAAATTTTTAAAATTTTTTTTAAAAATATTTTTAAATTTTTTAAAAATTTTTAAAATTATGTTTTAATTTTTTAACAATTTTTTTAAATGTTTTAAAAAAAAAATTTTTAATTTTTTTTCAATTTTTTTTAAAATTTTTATTTAATTTTGTTTAAATTTTTAAAATTTCTCTTTATTTTTTTTATATTTAAATTTTTAAATTTCTTTTAAAAATTTAAAAATTTTTTTCAAATTATTTAAAATTTTTTTATATTTTTTAAAAAAAATTTTTAAATTTTTATTTTAATTTTTTTATTTTTTTTTAAATTTTAAAATTTTTTGAAATTTTTTAAAAAATTTTTTATATTTTTTATTTAATTTTTTTTTAATTTTTATTTAATTTTTACAATTTTTTTAAATTTCTTTTTTAAATTTAAAAATTTTTTAAAAAATTTAAAAAAAAAAATTTTAATTTTTTTATATTATTTAAAAAAATTTTTTTAAATTTTTATTTAATTTTTTAATTTTTTTTAAATTTAAATTTTTTTTTATTTTTTTTTAATTTTTTACAAAAAATTTTTTAATTATTTTTATATTTTTTAAATTTAAAAAAAATTCTTTATTTTTTTTTTTTTTTTTAATTTGAAAAAAAAAATTTATTTATTTTAGTTTTAAATTAATATTTTTTTTAATTTTTATTTGTTTATTTTCTTTTAATTTTTTTTATTTTTCTATTAAATTTTTGTATATTTTTTTTCATTTAAATTTTTTTATTTTAATTTTTTTAATTTTATTAAAAAATTTTTTGAAAATTTAAAAAAAATATTTTTTTAATTTTTAAATTTTTTTTTATATTTTAAATTTTTTTACCTTAATTTTTTTTATTTTTTTCAAATATTTTTAAATTTTTTAAAATTTTTTAAAATTTTGTTTTAATTTTTTTATATTTTTTTAATTTTAAAAAAATTTCTTTATTTTTTATTTTTTTTAATTTTAACAAAAATTTTATTTATTTTTGTTTTAAATTATTATTTTTTTAATTTTTGTTTGTTTATTTTTTTTTAATTTCTTTTATTTTTCTTTTAAATTTTTGTATATTTTTTTTCATTTAAATTTTTTTTTATACTTTAAAATTTTTTTATTTTAATTTTTTTTATTTTTTTTAATTTTTTAAAAAATTTTTTGAATTTTTTATTTAATTTTAAAATTTTTTAAATTTTTTTTTAAATTTTTCAAAAAATTTTTATTTAATTTTTTTAAAAAAAATTTTGAAAATTTTAAAAAAATTTTTTGAAAATTTAAAAAAATTTTTTTTTAATTTTTTTAAATTTTTTTAAAATTTGTATTTAACTTTTTTTTATTTTTTTTACTTTTTTTAAATTTTTTTGAAAATTTTTTAAAATTTTTAAAATTTTTTTTCAAATTTTTTTATATTTTTTATTTAATTTTTTTTAAATTTTTATTTAATTTTATAAATTCTTTTATAAATTTTTTTTTTAATTTTTTTTAATTTTTTACAAAAAATTTTTTAATTTTGTTTATATTTTTAAAATTTAAAAAAAAATTTTTGAATCTAAATTTTTTTAAAATTTTCTTTACTTTATTTTTTTTTAAATTTAAAAAAATTTAATTTTTTTAAAATTATTTCTTTTTGTTTCAAATAACGTTTTTTTAATTTTTTTTTAAAATTTTATTTTTCCTTTATTTTAATCTTTAAATTATTTAAATTTTTTTACATGTTTAAAAAAAAAATTTTTAATTTTTTTCATTTTTTTAAATTTTAATTTTTTTTATTTTTTTAAATTTTTATTTGTTTATTTTTTTAATTTTTTTATATATTTTTTTAATTTTTTTATATTTTTTAAAAAATTTGTTTTAATTTTTTAACAATTTTTAAATTTTTTTAAATTTTTATTTTTCTTTTATTTTACTTTTTTAATTTTTTTAAATTTTAAATGTTTTTTTTTAATTTTCTTATAATTTTTTTATTTTTTTTAAATTTTTAAATTTTTTTAAAAATTTTTTTTTAATTTTTTGAAATTTTTTTTAAAATTTTTTGAAAATTTTAAAAATTTTTTTTGAAATTTTTTTAAAATTTTTATGAAAATTTAAAAAAAAAAATTTTAATTTTTTTTAAATTTTTATTTAACTTTTTTTATTTTTTTAATTTTTTAAATTTTTTTGAAAATTTTTTAAAATTTTTTGAAAATTTTTTAAATTTTTTTTTCAAATTTTTTATATTTTTTATTTAATTTTTTTTAAAATTTTTATTTAATTTTATAAACTTTTTATAAATTTTTTTTAAATTTAAAATTTTTTTAAAATTTTTTTTTAATTCTTTACAAAAAATTTTTTAATTTTGTTTATATTTTTAAAATTTAAAAAAAATTTTCAATCTAAATTTTTTTTAAAATGTCTTTACTTTAATTTTTTTTTAAATTTAAAAAATTTAATTTTTTAAAATTATTTCTTTTTATTTCAAAAAATGTTTTTTTTTTATATTTTAAAATTTTTTTATTTTAATTTTTTAAATTTTTTTGAAAGATTTTTGAAAATTTTTCAAAATTTTTTTGAAAATTTTTAAAATTTTTTTAAAATTTTTTTAAAATTTTTTTTATATTTTTTATTTAATTTTTTTTAAATTCGTATTTAATTTTTAAAAAATTTAAAATTTTTTTTTTTAAATTAAAATTTTTTTTTAAATTTGAAAATTTTTTGAAAATTTTAAAAAAATTTTTTTAATTTTTTTATATTTTTTAAAAGAATTTTTTAATTTTTATTTAATTTTTAAAATTTTTTTATTTTCAAAATTTTTTTTATTTTTTTTAAATTTTTTACAAAAAATTTTTTAATTTTTTTTATATTTAAAAAAATTCTTTTAATTTTTTTAAAATTATTTCTTTTTATTTCAAAAATGTTTTTTTAATTTTTTTTAAATTTTATTTTTCCTTTATTTTAATCTTTTAAATTTAAAATTTTTTTCAAATTTAAAAAAAAAATTTATTTTTTTTATTTTTTTTTAATTTTTATTTGTTTATTTTTTTTAATTTTTTTTTCTTTTAAATTTTTGTATATTTTTTTTATTTTAAAATTTCATTATTTTATTATTTTTTCTTTTGAAAATTTTTAAAAAAAAATTAAAATTTTTTTTATATTGTCTTTAATTTTTTTTATTTTTTTTAATTTTTTAAAAATTCTTTTGAATTTTTTATTTAATTTTAAAATTTTTCTTAATTTTTTTAAATTTTTCAAAAAATTTTTATTTAATTTTTTTTATTTTTTAAATTTTTTTAAAAAAAAATTTGAAAATTTTTTGAAAATTTTTTAAAATTTTTTTTTAATTCTTTAAAATTTTTTTAAAATTTTTATTTAACTTTTTTTATTTTTTTTTAATTTTTTAAAAAAAAATTTGAAAATTTTTAAAAATTTTTTTGAAAATTTTTTAAAATTTTTTGAAAAGATTTTTAAAATTTTTTTTTAATTTTTTTATATTTTTTATTTAATTTTTTTTAAATTTTTATTTAATTTTTTAAATTCTTTTATAAATTTTTTTTAATTTTAAATTTTTTTTGAAAATTTTTTAAAGTTTTTTTGAAAATTTTTAAATTTTTAAAAATTTTTTTATATTTTTTAAAAAATTTGTTTTAATTTTTTAACAATTTTTAAATTTTTTTAAATTTTTATTTTTCTTTTATTTTACTTTTTTAATTTTTTTAAATTTTAAATGTTTTTTTTAATTTTCTTATAATTTTTTTATTTTTTTTAAATTTTTAAATTTTTTTAAAAATTTTTTTTTAATTTTTTGAAATTTTTTTTAAAATTTTTTGAAAATTTTTAAAAATTTTTTTGAAATTTTTTTAAAATTTTTATGAAAATTTAAAAAAAATTTTTAATTTTTTAAAATTTTTATTTAACTTTTTTTATTTTTTTAATTTTTTAAATTTTTTTGAAAATTTTTAAAATTTTTTGAAAATTTTTTAAATTTTTTTTTCAAATTTTTTATATTTTTTATTTAATTTTTTTAAAAATTTTTATTTAATTTTGTAATTTTTTTTATAAATTTTTTTTAAATTTAAAATTTTTTTAAAATTTTTTTTTAATTTTTTACAAAAAATTTTTTAATTTTGTTTATATTTTTAAAATTTAAAAAAAAATTTTCAATCTAAATTTTTTTTAAAATGTCTTTACTTTAATTTTTTTTAAATTTAAAAAATTTAATTTTTTAAAATTATTTCTTTTTATTTTAAAAAATGTTTTTTTTATATTTTAAATTTTTTTATTTTAATTTTTTTAATTTTTTTGAAAAATTTTTGAAAATTTTTGAAAATTTTTTTGAAAATTTTTAAAATTTTTTTAAAATTTTTTTATATTTTTTATTTAATTTTTTTTAAATTCGTATTTAATTTTTAAAAAATTAAAAAATTTTTTTTTAAATTAAAATTTTTTTTTAAATTTGAAAATTTTTTGAAAATTTTAAAAAAATTTTTTTAATTTTTTTATATTTTTTAAAAAAATTTTTAAATTTTTATTTAATTTTTAAAATTTTTTTATTTTCAAAATTTTTTTTATTTTTTTTAAATTTTTTACAAAAAATTTTTTAATTTTTTTTATATTTAAAAAAATTCTTTTAATTTTTTTAAAATTATTTCTTTTTATTTCAAAAATGTTTTTTTAATTTTTTTAAATTTTATTTTTCCTTTATTTTAATCTTTTAAATTTAAATTTTTTTTCAAATTTAAAAAAAAATTTTATTTTTTTATTTTTTTTTAATTTTTATTTGTTTATTTTTTTTAATTTTTTTTCTTTTAAATTTTTTTTTATTTTTTTAATTTTTTAAAATTTTTTTGAATTTTTTATTTAATTTTAAAATTTTTCTTAATATTTTTAAATTTTTCAAAAAATTTTTATTTAATTTTTTTTATTTTTTAAATTTTTTTAAAAAAAAATTTGAAAATTTTTTGAAAATTTTTTAAAATTTTTTTTTAATTTTTTAAAATTTTTTTAAAATTTTTATTTAACTTTTTTTATTTTTTTTAATTTTTTAAAAAAAAATTTTTTGAAAATTTTTAAAATTTTTTTAAAAATTTTTTTATATTTTTTATTTAATTTTTTTAAAATTTTTATTTAATTTTGTAAATTTTTTTATAAATTTTTTTTAAATTTTTTTTTAATTTTTACAAAAAATTTTTTAATTTTGTTTATATTTTTAAAATTTAAAAAAAAATTTTCAATCTAAATTTTTTTTAAAATGTCTTTACTTCAATTTTTTTTTAAATTTAAAAAATTTAATTTTTAAAATTATTTCTTTTTATTTCAAAAATGTTTTTTTTATATTTTAAAATTTTTTTATTTTAATTTTTTTAATTTTTTTGAAAAATTTTTGAAAATTTTTGAAAATTTTTTGAAATTTTTTAAAAATTTTTTTTATATTTTTTATTTAATTTTTTTAAATTCGTATTTAATTTTTAAAAAATTTAAAATTTTTTTTTTAAATTAAAATTTTTTTTTAAATTTGAAAATTTTTTGAAAATTTTAAAAAATTTTTTTTTAATTTTTTTATATTTTTTAAAAAAATTTTTAAATTTTTATTTAATTTTTAAAATTTTTTTATTTTCAAAATTTTTTTATTTTTTTTAAATTTTTTACAAAAAATTTTTTAATTTTTTTTATATTTAAAAAAATTCTTTTAATTTTTTTAAAATTATTTCTTTTTATTTCAAAAATGTTTTTTTAATTTTTTTAAATTTTATTTTTCCTTTATTTTAATCTTTTAAATTTAAAATTTTTTTCAAATTTAAAAAAAATTTATTTTTATTTTTTTTAATTTTTATTTGTTTATTTTTTTTAATTTTTTCTTTCTTTTAAATTTTTGTATATTTTTTTTATTTTAAAATTAAATTATTTTATTATTTTTTCTTTTGAAAATTTAAAAAAAAATTTAAAATTTTTTTATATTGTCTTTAATTTTTTTTAAATTTTTATTTAATTTTTAAAAAATTTTAAAATTTTTTTTAAAAAATATTTTTTAATTTTTTTAAAATTTTTAAAATTTTTCTTTATTTTTTTTTATATTTAAATTTTTAAATTTCTTTTAAAAATTTAAATTTTTTTTTCAAATTATTTAAAAAATTTTTATATTTTTAAAAAAAATTTTAAATTTTTATTTAATTTTTTAATTTTTTTTTAAAATTAAAATTTTTTTTATTTTTTTTTTAATTTTTACAAAAAATTTTTTAATTATTTTTATATTTTTTAAATTTAAAAAAAATTCTTTTTTTTATTTTTTTTTTAATTTTAAAAAAAATCTTATTTATTTTTGTTTTAAATTATTATTTTTTTAATTTTTATTTGTTTATTTTTTTTTAATTTCTTTCATTTTTCTTTTAAATTTTTGTTTATTTTTTTTATTTTAAATTTTTTTATATTTTTTATTTAATTTTTTAAAATTTTTATTTAATTTTTTAAATTCTTTTATAAATTTTTTTTAATTTTAAATTTTTTTGAAAATTTTTTAAAGTTTTTTTGAAAATTTTTAAATTTTTTAAAATTTTTTTATATTTTTTAAAAAATTTGTTTTAATTTTTAACAATTTTTAATTTTTTTTAAATTTTTATTTTTCTTTTATTTTACTTTTTTAATTTTTTTAAATTTTAAATGTTTTTTTTAATTTTCTTATAATTTTTTTATTTTTTTTAAATTTTTAAATTTTTTTAAAATTTTTTTTTAATTTTTTGAAATTTTTTGAAAATTTTTGAAAATTTTTAAAATTTTTTTTGAAATTTTTTTAAAATTTTTATGAAAATTTAAAAAAAAATTTTAATTTTTTTAAAATTTTTATTTAACTTTTTTTATTTTTTAATTTTTAAATTTTTTGAAAATTTTTTAAAATTTTTGAAAATTTTTTAAATTTTTTTTCAAATTTTTTATATTTTTTATTTAATTTTTTTAAAAATTTTTATTTAATTTTGTAAATTTTTTTATAAATTTTTTTAAATTTTTTTTTAATTTTTTACAAAAAATTTTTTAATTTTGTTTATATTTTTAAAATTTAAAAAAAAATTTTCAATCTAAATTTTTTTTAAAATGTCTTTACTTCAATTTTTTTTTAAATTTAAAAAATTTAATTTTTTAAAATTATTTCTTTTTATTTCAAAAAATGTTTTTTTTTATATTTTAAAATTTTTTTATTTTAATTTTTTTAATTTTTTTGAAAAATTTTTGAAAATTTTTGAAAATTTTTTTGAAATTTTTTAAAATTTTTTTAAAATTTTTTTTATATTTTTTATTTAATTTTTTTTAAATTCGTATTTAATTTTTAAAAAATTTAAAAAATTTTTTTTAAATTAAAATTTTTTTTTAAATTTGAAAATTTTTTGAAAATTTTAAAAAAATTTTTTTAATTTTTTTATATTTTTTAAAAAAATTTTTAAATTTTTATTTAATTTTTAAAATTTTTTTATTTTCAAATTTTTTTTATTTTTTTTAAATTTTTTACAAAAAATTTTTTAATTTTTTTTATATTTAAAAAAATTCTTTTAATTTTTTTAAAATTATTTCTTTTTATTTCAAAAATGTTTTTTTAATTTTTTTTAAATTTTATTTTTCCTTTATTTTAATCTTTTAAATTTAAAATTTTTTTCAAATTTAAAAAAAATTTTATTTTTTTTATTTTTTTTTAATTTTTATTTGTTTATTTTTTTTAATTTTTTTTTCTTTTAAATTTTTGTATATTTTTTTTATTTTAAAATTAAATTATTTTATTATTTTTTCTTTTGAAAATTTAAAAAAAAAATTTAAAATTTTTTTATATTGTCTTTAATTTTTTTTAAATTTTTATTTAATTTTTAAAAAATTTTAAAATTTTTTTTAAAAAATATTTTTTAATTTTTTTAAAATTTTTAAAATTATGTTTTAATTTTTTAACAATTTTTTTAAATGTTTTAAAAAAAATTAAAAAATTTTTTTTTTCAATTTTTTTTAAAATTTTTATTTAATTTTTTTTAAATTTTTAAAATTTTTCTTTATTTTTTTTTATATTTAAATTTTTTAAATTTCTTTTAAAAATTTAAATTTTTTTTTCAAATTATTTAAAAAATTTTTATATTTTTTAAAAAAAAATTTTAAATTTTTATTTAATTTTTTAATTTTTTTTTAAAATTAAAATTTTTTTATTTTTTTTTTAATTTTTTACAAAAAATTTTTTAATTATTTTTATATTTTTTAAATTTAAAAAAAATTCTTTTTTTTATTTTTTTTTTAATTTTAAAAAAAATCTTATTTATTTTTGTTTTAAATTATTATATTTTTAATTTTTATTTGTTTATTTTTTTTTAATTTCTTTCATTTTTCTTTTAAATTTTTGTTTATTTTTTTTATTTAAAATTTTTTTATATTTTAAAATTGTTTTATTCTAATTTTTTATTTTTTTTTATTTTTTTAAAAATTTTTTTGAAAATTTTTTTAAAATTTTTTTTAAATTTTTTAAAATTTTTTTAAAATTTTTTTTATATTTTTTATTTAATTTTTTTTAAATTCGTATTTAATTTTTTAAAATTTTTAATTTTTTTTTAAATTAAAATTTTTTTTAAATTTGAAAATTTTTTGAAAATTTAAAAAAAAAATTTTTAATTTTTTTAAATTTTTTTTAAATTTTATTTTTCCTTTATTTTAATCTTTAAATTATTTAAATTTTTTTAAATGTTTAAAAAAATTTTTTTTAATTTTTTTTATTTTTTTTAAATTTTTATTTGTTTATTTTTTAAATTTTTTTATATATTTTTATTTAACTTTTTTTATTTTTTTAATTTTTTAAAAAAAAATTTGAAAATTTTTAAAAATTTTTTTGAAAATTTTTAAAATTTTTTTAAAATTTTTTTTATATTTTTTATTTAATTTTTTTTAAATTCGTATTTAATTTTTTAAAATTTTTAATTTTTTTTTAAATTAAAATTTTTTTTAAATTTGAAAATTTTTTGAAAATTTAAAAAAAAAATTTTTAATTTTTTTATATTTTTTAAAAAAAATTTTAAATTTTTATTTAATTTTTAAAATTTTTTTAATTAGCTTATAAATTTTTTTCTCAATTTTTTTTAAAATTTTTATTAAATTTAAAAAAAAATTTAATTTTTTTAAAATTATTTCTTTTGGTTTCAAATAACGTTTTTTTAATTTTTTTTTAAATTTTATTTTTCCTTTATTTTAATCTTTAAATTATTTAAATTTTCTTAAATGTTTAAAAAAAAAAATTTTTTAATTTTTTTTAAATTTTTATTTGTTTATTTTTTAAATTTTTTTATATATTTTTATTTAACTTTTTTTATTTTTTTTAATTTTTTAAAAAAAAATTTGAAAATTTTTAAAATTTTTTTTGAAAATTTTTGAAAATTTTTTGAAAATTTTTAAAATTTTTTTTTAATTTTTTTATATTTTTTATTTAATTTTTTTTTAATTTTTATTTAATTTTTTAAATTCTTTTATAAATTTTTTTTGAAATTAAAATTTTTTTTGAAAATTTTTTAAAGTTTTTTTATATTTTTTAAAAAATTTGTTTTAATTTTTTAACAATTTTTAATTTTTTTTTAATTTTCATTTTTCTTTTATTTTACTTTCTTAATTTTTTTAAATTTTAAAATTTTTTTAATTAGCTTATAAATTTTTTTTTAAATTTTTTAAATTTTTTAAAATTTTTTAATTCTTTTTAATTTTAAAAATTTTCTTTTTATATTTTAAATTTTTTTTACTTTAATTTTTTTATTTTTTTAAAAAATGTTTTAAAAATTTAAAAAAAATTTTTTTAAAAATTTCTTAAAAAATTTTTTTAAAAAAATTGTTTTAATTTTTTAACAATTTTTTAATTTTTTTTTTAATTTTTATTTTTCTTTTATTGTACTTTTTTAATTTTTTTAATTTTAAATTTTTTATTAATTTTCTTATAATTTTTTTATTTTTTTAAAATTTTTTAAATTTTTTAATTTTTTTTTAATTTTTTCAAAATTTTTTGAAATTTAAAAAAAAATTTTTTAAAATTTTCTTTACTTTATTTTTTTTAAATTTAAAAAAAATTTAATTTTTTTAAAATTATTTCTTTTTGTTTCAAATAAGGTTTTTTTAATTTTTTTTTAAATTTTATTTTTCCTTTATTTTAATCTTTAAATTATTTAAATTTTTTTAAATGTTTAAAAAAAAATTTTTTAAATTTTTTTTATTTTTTTAAAATTTTTATTTGTTTATTTTTTTAATTTTTTTATATATTTTTTTAAATTTTTGTATATTTTTTTTATTTATAATTTTTTTTTATATTTTAAAATTTTTTTATTTTTTTAATTATTTTTAAAAAAAATTTTTGAAAATTTTTTGAAAATTTAAAAAAATTTTTTCTAATTTTTATTTAACTTTTTTTATTTTTTTAATTTTTTAAAAAAAAATTTGAAAATTTTTAAAATTTTTTTTGAAAATTTTTGAAAATTTTTTGAAAATTTTTAAAATTTTTTTTTAATTTTTTTATATTTTTTATTTAATTTTTTTTTTAATTTTTATTTAATTTTTTAAATTCTTTTATAAATTTTTTTTGAAATTAAAATTTTTTTTGAAAATTTTTTAAAGTTTTTTTATATTTTTTAAAAAATTTGTTTTAATTTTTTAACAATTTTTAATTTTTTTTTAATTTTCATTTTTCTTTTATTTTACTTTCTTAATTTTTTTAAATTTTAAAATTTTTTTAATTAGCTTATAAATTTTTTTTTAAATTTTTTAAATTTTTTAAAATTTTTTAATTCTTTTTAATTTTAAAAATTTTCTTTTTATATTTTAAATTTTTTTTACTTTAATTTTTTATTTTTTTAAAAAATGTTTTAAAAATTTAAAAAAAATTTTTTTAAAAATTTCTTAAAAAATTTTTTTAAAAAAATTGTTTTAATTTTTTAACAATTTTTTAATTTTTTTTTTAATTTTTATTTTTCTTTTATTGTACTTTTTTAATTTTTTTAATTTTAAATTTTTTATTAATTTTCTTATAATTTTTTTATTTTTTTAAAATTTTTTAAATTTTTTAATTTTTTTTTAATTTTTTCAAAATTTTTTGAAATTTAAAAAAAAATTTTTTAAAATTTTCTTTACTTTATTTTTTTTAAATTTAAAAAAATTTAATTTTTTTAAAATTATTTCTTTTTGTTTCAAATAAGGTTTTTTTAATTTTTTTTTAAATTTTATTTTTCCTTTATTTTAATCTTTAAATTATTTAAATTTTTTTAAATGTTTAAAAAAAAATTTTTTTAATTTTTTTTATTTTTTTAAAATTTTTATTTGTTTATTTTTTTAATTTTTTTATATATTTTTTTAAATTTTTGTATATTTTTTTTATTTATAATTTTTTTTTATATTTTAAAATTTTTTTATTTTTTTAATTATTTTTAAAAAAAATTTTTGAAAATTTTTTGAAAATTTAAAAAAATTTTTTCTAATTTTTATTTAACTTTTTTTATTTTTTTAATTTTTTAAAAAAAATTTGAAAATTTTCAAAAATTTTTTTGAAAATTTTTTAAAATTTTTTGAAAATTTTTTAAATTTTTTTTTAATTTTTTAAATTCTTTTATAATTTTTTTTTAAATTTAAATTTTTTTTAAAAATTTTTTTTAATTTTTTAAAATTTTTTTGAAAATTTTTTAAAATTTTTTACAATTTTTTTAAAATTTTTTTTATATTTTTTATTTAATTTTTTTAAAATTTTTATTTAATTTTTTTAATTTTTTTTAAATTTTTTTTAAAATTTTTTTATATTTGTTTTTTAATTTTTTACAATTTTTTTTTAATTTTTTTATATTTTTTAAAAAAAATTTAAAAATTTTCAAAAAATTTTTAAATTTAAAAAAAAAATTAAAAAAATTTTCAAAATTTTTTTTAAAAAAATAAAAAAAAATAAAAAATTAAAATAAAACAATTTTAAAATATAAAGAAAATTTAAATAAAAAAAATAAACAAAAATTTAAAAGAAAAATAAAAGAAATTTAAAAAAATAAACAAATAAAAATTAAAAAGAAATAATAATTTAAAACAAAAATAAATAAATTTTTTTTTAATTAAAAAAATAAAAAATAAAGAAAATTTTTTTTAAATTTAAAAAATATAAAAAAATTAAAAAATTTTTTGTAAAAAATTTTAAAAAAATAAAAAAAAATTTTAAAAATTAAATAAAAATATTAAATTTTTTTTTAAAATTATAAAAAAATTAAAAAAAATTTAAAATAAAAAAATTTTAAAATATAAAAAAAACATTTTTTGAAATAAAAAGAAAGAATCTTAAAAAAATTATTTTTTTTTTTATATTTAAAATTTTTTTTAACTTTTTTTTAATTTAAAAAAAAATTATTTATTTTTGTTTTAAATTATTTTTTTTTTTTTAATTTTTATTTGTTTATTTTTTTAAATTTCTTTTATTCTTCTTTTAAATTCTTGTTTATTTTTTTTATTTAAATTTTTTTATATATTAAAATTGTTTTATTTTAATTTTTATATTTTTTTTTATTTTTTTAAAAAAAATTTTGAAAATTTTTAAAAATTTTTTGAAAATTTTTAAAATTTTTTTTTAAATTTTTTTATATTTTTTATTTAATTTTTTTAAAATTTTTATTTAATTTTTTAAATTCTTTTATAAATTTTTTTTAATTTTAAATTTTTTTTGAAAATTTTTTAAAGTTTTTTTGAAAATTTTTAAATTTTTTTAAAATTTTTTTATATTTTTTAAAAAATTTGTTTTAATTTTTTAACAATTTTTAATTTTTTTTAAATTTTTATTTTTCTTTTATTTTACTTTTTTAATTTTTTTAAATTTTAAATGTTTTTTTTAATTTTCTTATAATTTTTTTATTTTTCTTAAATTTTTAAATTTTTTTAAAAATTTTTTTTTAATTTTTTGAAATTTTTTTTAAAATTTTTTGAAAATTTTTAAAATTTTTTTTGAAATTTTTTTAAAATTTTTATGAAAATTTAAAAAAAAATTTTTAATTTTTTTTAAATTTTTATTTAACTTTTATTATTTTTTTAATTTTTTAAATTTTTTTGAAAATTTTTTAAAATTTTTTGAAAATTTTTTAAATTTTTTTTTCAAATTTTTTATATTTTTTATTTAATTTTTTTAAAAATTTTTATTTAATTTTGTAAATTTTTTTATAAATTTTTTTTAAATTTTTTTTTAATTTTTTACAAAAAATTTTTTAATTTTGTTTATATTTTTAAAATTTAAAAAAAAATTTCAATCTAAATTTTTTTTAAAATGTCTTTACTTTAATTTTTTTTTAAATTTAAAAAATTTAATTTTTTAAAATTATTTCTTTTTATTTCAAAAAATGTTTTTTTTTATATTTTAAAATTTTTTTATTTTAATTTTTTTAATTTTTTTGAAAAATTTTTGAAAATTTTTGAAAATTTTTTTGAAAATTTTTAAAATTTTTTTAAAATTTTTTTTATATTTTTTATTTAATTTTTTTTAAATTCGTATTTAATTTTTAAAAAATTTAAAAATTTTTTTTTTAAATTAAAATTTTTTTTAAATTTGAAAATTTTTTGAAAATTTTAAAAAAATTTTTTTTAATTTTTTTATATTTTTTAAAAAAAATTTTAAATTTTTATTTAATTTTTAAAATTTTTTTATTTTCAAAATTTTTTTTATTTTTTTTAAATTTTTTACAAAAAATTTTTTAATTTTTTTTATATTTAAAAAAATTCTTTTAATTTTTTTAAAATTATTTCTTTTTATTTCAAAAATGTTTTTTTAATTTTTTTTAAATTTTATTTTTCCTTTATTTTAATCTTTTAAATTTAAAAATTTTTTCAAATTTAAAAAAAATTTTATTTTTTTTATTTTTTTTTAATTTTTATTTGTTTATTTTTTTTAATTTTTTTTTCTTTTAAATTTTTGTATATTTTTTTTATTTTAAAATTTCATTATTTTATTATT
>NW_027486629.1:0-21248 GCF_050908995.1 Andrena cerasifolii | reverse complement strand
GGATTCAATATCGGTTTTTCAATATTTGTTTTTCAATATCGGTTCTAATATCGGATTCAATATCGGTTCTAATATCGGATTCAATATCGGTTTTGCAATATCAGTTTTTCAATATCAGTTTTTCGATATCAGTTTTTCAATATTTGTTTTTCAATGTCGGTTTTTGAATATCGGTTGAATATCGGTTTTTCAATATCAGGTTTTCAATATTTGTTCTCCAATATCGGTTTTTGAATATCGGTTCAATATCGGTTTTTCAATATCAGTTTTTCAATATTTGTTTTTCAATATCGGTTTTTCAATATCGGTTCTATTATCGGATTCTATATCGGTTTTTCAATATCGGTTCTATTATCGGTTTCAATATCGGTTTTTCAATACGGTTTTTCAATATCGGTTTTTCAATATCAGTTTTTCAATATTTGTTCTCCAATATCGGTTTTGGAATATCGGTTCTAATATCGGATTCAATATCGGTTTTTCAATATCGGTTTTTCAATATCAGTTTTTCAATATCGGTTTTTGAATATCGGTTCAATATCGGTTTTTCAATATCAGTTTTTCGATATCAGTTTTTCAATATTTGTTCTCCAATATCGGTTTTTGTATATCGGTTCTAATATCGGATTCAATATCGGTTTTTCAATATCAGTGTTTCAATATTTGTTCTCCAATATCGTTTTTTGAATATCGGTTCTAATATCGGATTCAATATCAGTTTTTCGATATCAGTTTTTCAATATTTGTTTTTCAATATCGGTTTTTCAATATCGGTTCTAATATCGGTTTTTGTATATCGGTTCTAATATCGGATTCAATATCGTTTTTTCAATATCAGTGTTTCAATATTTGTTCTCCAATATCGGTTTTTGAATATCGGTTCTAATATCGGATTCAATATCGGTTTTTCAATATCGGTTTTGCAATATCAGTTTTTCGATATAGGTTTTTCAATATCGGTTTTTCAATATCAGTTTTTCAATATTTGTTTTTCAATATCGGTTTTTCAATATCGGTTCTAATATCGGTTTCAATATCGGTTTTTCAATACGGTTTTTCAATATCGGTTTTTCAATATCAGTTTTTCAATATTTGTTTTTCAATATCGGTTTTTCAATATCGGTTCTAATATCGGTTTCAATATCGGTTTTTCAATACGGTTTTTCAATATCGGTTTTTCAATATCAGTTTTTCAATATTTGTTCTCCAATATCGGTTTTTGTATATCGGTTCTAATATCGGATTCAATATCGGTTTTTCAATATCAGTGTTTCAATATTTGTTCTCCAATATCGTTTTTTGAATATCGGTTCTAATATCGGATTCAATATCAGTATTTCGATATCAGTTTTTCAATATTTGTTTTTCAATATCGGTTTTTCAATATCGGTTCTAATATCGGATTCAATATCGGTTTTTCAATATCGGTTCTAATATCGGATTCAATATCGGTTTTTCAATATCGGTTCTAATATCGGATTCAATATCGGTTTTGCAATATCAGTTTTTCGATATAGGTTTTTCAATATCGGTTTTTCAATATCGGTTCTAATATCGGATTCAATATCGGTTTTTCAATATCGGTTTTGCCATATCAGTTTTTCGATATAGGTTTTTCAATATCGGTTTTTCAATATCGGTTTTTCAATATCGGTTCTAATATCGGTTTCAATATCAGTTTCTCAGTATCGGTTTTTCAATATTTGTTTTTCAATATCGGTTTTTCAATATCGGTTTTTCAATATCGGGTCTAATATCGGATTCAATATCGGTTTTTCAATATCAGTTTTTCGATATCAGTTTTTCAATATTTGGTTTTCAATATCGGTTTTTCAATATCGGTTCTAATATCGGTTTCAATATCGTTTTTTCAATATCGGTTTTTCAATATCAGTTTTTCGATATCAGTTTTTCAATATTTGTTTTTCAATATCGGTTTTTCAATATCGGTTCTAATATCGGTTTCAATATCGGTTTTTCAATATCAGTTTTTCGATATAGGTTTTTCAATATCGGTTTTTCAATATCGGTTTTTCAATATCAGTTTTTCAATATTTGGTTTTCAATATCGGTTTTTGAATATCGGTTCTAATATCGGTTCAATATCGGTTTTTCAATATCAGTTTTTCAATATTTGTTTTTCAATATCGGTTTTTCAATATCGGTTCTAATAGCGGTTTCAATATCGGTTTTTCAATATCGGTTTCGCAATATTGGTTTTTCAATATCAGTTTGTCAATATTTGTTCTCCAATATCGGTTTTTGTATATCGGTTCTAATATCGGATTCAATATCGGTTTTTCAATATCAGTGTTTCAATATTTGTTCTCCAATATCGGTTTTTGAATATCGGTTCTAATATCGGATTCAATATCGGTTTTTCAATATTTGTTTTTCAATATCGGTTCTAATATCGGATTCAATATCGGTTCTAATATCGGATTCAATATCGGTTTTGCAATATCAGTTTTTCAATATCAGTTTTTCGATATCAGTTTTTCAATATTTGTTTTTCAATGTCGGTTTTTGAATATCGGTTGAATATCGGTTTTTCAATATCAGTTTTTCAATATTTGTTCTCCAATATCGGTTTTTGAATATCGGTTCAATATCGGTTTTTCAATATCAGTTTTTCAATATTTGTTTTTCAATATCGGTTTTTCAATATCGGTTCTATTATCGGATTCTATATCGGTTTTTCAATATCGGTTCTAATATCGGTTTCAATATCGGTTTTTCAATACGGTTTTTCAATATCGGTTTTTCAATATCAGTTTTTCAATATTTGTTCTCCAATATCGGTTTTGGAATATCGGTTCTAATATCGGATTCAATATCGGTTTTTCAATATCGGTTTTTCAATATCAGTTTTTCAATATCGGTTTTTGAATATCGGTTCAATATCGGTTTTTCAATATCAGTTTTTCGATATCAGTTTTTCAATATTTGTTCTCCAATATCGGTTTTTGTATATCGGTTCTAATATCGGATTCAATATCGGTTTTTCAATATCAGTGTTTCAATATTTGTTCTCCAATATCGTTTTTTGAATATCGGTTCTAATATCGGATTCAATATCAGTTTTTCGATATCAGTTTTTCAATATTTGTTTTTCAATATCGGTTTTTCAATATCGGTTCTAATATCGGTTTTTGTATATCGGTTCTAATATCGGATTCAATATCGTTTTTTCAATATCAGTGTTTCAATATTTGTTCTCCAATATCGGTTTTTGAATATCGGTTCTAATATCGGATTCAATATCGGTTTTTCAATATCGGTTTTGCAATATCAGTTTTTCGATATCAGTTTTTCAATATTTGTTTTTCAATATCGGTTTTTCAATATCGGTTCTAATATCGGATTCAATATCGGTTTTTCAATATCGGTTCTAATATCGGATTCAATATCGGTTTTTCAATATCGGTTCTAATACCGGATTCAATATCGGTTTTGCAATATCAGTTTTTCGATATAGGTTTTTCAATATCGGTTTTTCAATATCGGTTCTAATATCGGATTCAATATCGGTTTTTCTATATCGGTTTTGCCATATCAGTTTTTCGATATAGGTTTTTCAATATCGGTTTTTCAATATCGGTTTTTCAATATCGGTTCTAATATCGGTTTCAATATCAGTTTCTCAGTATCGGTTTTTCAATATTTGTTTTTCAATATCGGTTTTTCAATATCGGTTTTTCAATATCGGGTCTAATATCGGATTCAATATCGGTTTTTCAATATCAGTTTTTCGATATCAGTTTTTCAATATTTGGTTTTCAATATCGGTTTTTCAATATCGGTTCTAATATCGGTTTCAATATCGTTTTTTCAATATCGGTTTTTCAATATCAGTTTTTCGATATCAGTTTTTCAATATTTGTTTTTCAATATCGGTTTTTCAATATCGGTTCTAATATCGGTTTCAATATCGGTTTTTCAATATCAGTTTTTCGATATAGGTTTTTCAATATCGGTTTTTCAATATCGGTTTTTCAATATCAGTTTTTCAATATTTGGTTTTCAATATCGGTTTTTGAATATCGGTTCGAATATCGGTTCAATATCGGTTTTTCAATATCAGTTTTTCAATATTTGTTTTTCAATATCGGTTTTTCAATATCGGTTCTAATATCGGTTTCAATATCGGTTTTTCAATATCGGTTTTTCAATATCGGTTTTTCAATATTGGTTTTTCAATATCAGTTTTTCAATATTTGTTCTCCAATATCGGTTTTTGTATATCGGTTCTAATATCGGATTCAATATCGGTTTTTCAATATCAGTGTTTCAATATTTGTTCTCCAATATCGGTTTTTGAATATCGGTTCTAATATCGGATTCAATATCGGTTTTTCAATATTTGTTTTTCAATATCGGTTCTAATATCGGATTCAATATCGGTTCTAATATCGGATTCAATATCGGTTTTGCAATATCAGTTTTTCAATATCAGTTTTTCGATATCAGTTTTTCAATATTTGTTTTTCAATGTCGGTTTTTGAATATCGGTTGAATATCGGTTTTTCAATATCAGTTTTTCAATATTTGTTCTCCAATATCGGTTTTTGAATATCGGTTCAATATCGGTTTTTCAATATCAGTTTTTCAATATTTGTTTTTCAATATCGGTTTTTCAATATCGGTTCTATTATCGGATTCTATATCGGTTTTTCAATATCGGTTCTAATATCGGTTTCAATATCGGTTTTTCAATACGGTTTTTCAATATCGGTTTTTCAATATCAGTTTTTCAATATTTGTTCTCCAATATCGGTTTTGGAATATCGGTTCTAATATCGGATTCAATATCGGTTTTTCAATATCGGTTTTTCAATATCAGTTTTTCAATATCGGTTTTTGAATATCGGTTCAATATCGGTTTTTCAATATCAGTTTTTCGATATCAGTTTTTCAATATTTGTTCTCCAATATCGGTTTTTGTATATCGGTTCTAATATCGGATTCAATATCGGTTTTTCAATATCGGTTTTTCAATATCAGTTTTTCAATATCGGTTTTTGAATATCGGTTCAATATCGGTTTTTCAATATCAGTTTTTCGATATCAGTTTTTCAATATTTGTTCTCCAATATCGGTTTTTGTATATCGGTTCTAATATCGGATTCAATATCGGTTTTTCAATATCAGTGTTTCAATATTTGTTCTCCAATATCGTTTTTTGAATATCGGTTCTAATATCGGATTCAATATCAGTTTTTCGATATCAGTTTTTCAATATTTGTTTTTCAATATCGGTTTTTCAATATCGGTTCTAATATCGGTTTCAATATCGGTTTTTCAATACGGTTTTTCAATATCGGTTTTTCAAAATCAGTTTTTCAATATTTGTTCTCCAATATCGGTTTTTGTATATCGGTTCTAATATCGGATTCAATATCGGTTTTTCAATATCAGTGTTTCAATATTTGTTCTCCAATATCGTTTTTTGAATATCGGTTCTAATATCGGATTCAATATCAGTTTTTCGATATCAGTTTTTCAATATTTGTTTTTCAATATCGGTTTTTCAATATCGGTTCTAATATCGGATTCAATATCGGTTTTTCAATATCGGTTCTAATATCGGATTCAATATCGGTTTTGCAATATCAGTTTTTCGATATAGGTTTTTCAATATCGGTTTTTCAATATCGGTTCTAATATCGGATTCAATATCGGTTTTTCAATATCGGTTTTGCCATATCAGTTTTTCGATATAGGTTTTTCAATATCGGTTTTTCAATATCGGTTTTTCAATATCGGTTCTAATATCGGTTTCAATATCAGTTTCTCAGTATCGGTTTTTCAATATTTGTTTTTCAATATCGGTTTTTCAATATCGGTTTTTCAATATCGGGTCTAATATCGGATTCAATATCGGTTTTTCAATATCAGTTTTTCGATATCAGTTTTTCAATATTTGGTTTTCAATATCGGTTTTTCAATATCGGTTCTAATATCGGTTTCAATATCGTTTTTTCAATATCGGTTTTTCAATATCAGTTTTTCGATATCAGTTTTTCAATATTTGTTTTTCAATATCGGTTTTTCAATATCGGTTCTAATATCGGTTTCAATATCGGTTTTTCAATATCAGTTTTTCGATATAGGTTTTTCAATATCGGTTTTTCAATATCGGTTTTTCAATATCAGTTTTTCAATATTTGGTTTTCAATATCGGTTTTTGAATATCGGTTCTAATATCGGTTCAATATCGGTTTTTCAATATCAGTTTTTCAATATTTGTTTTTCAATATCGGTTTTTCAATATCGGTTCTAATATCGGTTTCAATATCGGTTTTTCAATATCGGTTTTTCAATATCGGTTTTTCAATATTGGTTTTTCAATATCAGTTTTTCAATATTTGTTCTCCAATATCGGTTTTTGTATATCGGTTCTAATATCGGATTCAATATCGGTTTTTCAATATCAGTGTTTCAATATTTGTTCTCCAATATCGGTTTTTGAATATCGGTTCTAATATCGGATTCAATATCGGTTTTTCAATATTTGTTTTTCAATATCGGTTCTAATATCGGATTCAATATCGGTTCTAATATCGGATTCAATATCGGTTTTGCAATATCAGTTTTTCAATATCAGTTTTTCGATATCAGTTTTTCAATATTTGTTTTTCAATGTCGGTTTTTGAATATCGGTTGAATATCGGTTTTTCAATATCAGTTTTTCAATATTTGTTCTCCAATATCGGTTTTTGAATATCGGTTCAATATCGGTTTTTCAATATCAGTTTTTCAATATTTGTTTTTCAATATCGGTTTTTCAATATCGGTTCTATTATCGGATTCTATATCGGTTTTTCAATATCGGTTCTAATATCGGTTTCAATATCGGTTTTTCAATACGGTTTTTCAATATCGGTTTTTCAATATCAGTTTTTCAATATTTGTTCTCCAATATCGGTTTTGGAATATCGGTTCTAATATCGGATTCAATATCGGTTTTTCAATATCGGTTTTTCAATATCAGTTTTTCAATATCGGTTTTTGAATATCGGTTCAGTATCGGTTTTTCAATATCAGTTTTTCGATATCAGTTTTTCAATATTTGTTCTCCAATATCGGTTTTTGTATATCGGTTCTAATATCGGATTCAATATCGGTTTTTCAATATCAGTGTTTCAATATTTGTTCTCCAATATCGTTTTTTGAATATCGGTTCTAATATCGGATTCAATATCAGTTTTTCGATATCAGTTTTTCAATATTTGTTTTTCAATATCGGTTTTTCAATATCGGTTCTAATATCGGTTTTTGTATATCGGTTCTAATATCGGATTCAATATCGTTTTTTCAATATCAGTGTTTCAATATTTGTTCTCCAATATCGGTTTTTGAATATCGGTTCTAATATCGGATTCAATATCGGTTTTTCAATATCGGTTTTGCAATATCAGTTTTTCGATATCAGTTTTTCAATATTTGTTTTTCAATATCGGTTTTTCAATATCGGTTCTAATATCGGATTCAATATCGGTTTTTCAATATCGGTTCTAATATCGGATTCAATATCGGTTTTGCAATATCAGTTTTTCGATATAGGTTTTTCAATATCGGTTTTTCAATATCGGTTCTAATATCGGATTCAATATCGGTTTTTCTATATCGGTTTTGCCATATCAGTTTTTCGATATAGGTTTTTCAATATCGGTTTTTCAATATCGGTTTTTCAATATCGGTTCTAATATCGGTTTCAATATCAGTTTCTCAGTATCGGTTTTTCAATATTTGTTTTTCAATATCGGTTTTTCAATATCGGTTTTTCAATATCGGGTCTAATATCGGATTCAATATCGGTTTTTCAATATCAGTTTTTCGATATCAGTTTTTCAATATTTGGTTTTCAATATCGGTTTTTCAATATCGGTTCTAATATCGGTTTCAATATCGTTTTTTCAATATCGGTTTTTCAATATCAGTTTTTCGATATCAGTTTTTCAATATTTGTTTTTCAATATCGGTTTTTCAATATCGGTTCTAATATCGGTTTCAATATCGGTTTTTCAATATCAGTTTTTCGATATAGGTTTTTCAATATCGGTTTTTCAATATCGGTTTTTCAATATCAGTTTTTCAATATTTGGTTTTCAATATCGGTTTTTGAATATCGGTTCTAATATCGGTTCAATATCGGTTTTTCAATATCAGTTTTTCAATATTTGTTTTTCAATATCGGTTTTTCAATATCGGTTCTAATATCGGTTTCAATATCGGTTTTTCAATATCGGTTTTTCAATATCGGTTTTTCAATATTGGTTTTTCAATATCAGTTTTTCAATATTTGTTCTCCAATATCGGTTTTTGTATATCGGTTCTAATATCGGATTCAATATCGGTTTTTCAATATCAGTGTTTCAATATTTGTTCTCCAATATCGGTTTTTGAATATCGGTTCTAATATCGGATTCAATATCGGTTTTTCAATATTTGTTTTTCAATATCGGTTCTAATATCGGATTCAATATCGGTTCTAATATCGGATTCAATATCGGTTTTGCAATATCAGTTTTTCAATATCAGTTTTTCGATATCAGTTTTTCAATATTTGTTTTTCAATGTCGGTTTTTGAATATCGGTTGAATATCGGTTTTTCAATATCAGTTTTTCAATATTTGTTCTCCAATATCGGTTTTTGAATATCGGTTCAATATCGGTTTTTCAATATCAGTTTTTCAATATTTGTTTTTCAATATCGGTTTTTCAATATCGGTTCTATTATCGGATTCTATATCGGTTTTTCAATATCGGTTCTAATATCGGTTTCAATATCGGTTTTTCAATACGGTTTTTCAATATCGGTTTTTCAATATCAGTTTTTCAATATTTGTTCTCCAATATCGGTTTTGGAATATCGGTTCTAATATCGGATTCAATATCGGTTTTTCAATATCGGTTTTTCAATATCAGTTTTTCAATATCGGTTTTTGAATATCGGTTCAATATCGGTTTTTCAATATCAGTTTTTCGATATCAGTTTTTCAATATTTGTTCTCCAATATCGGTTTTTGTATATCGGTTCTAATATCGGATTCAATATCGGTTTTTCAATATCAGTGTTTCAATATTTGTTCTCCAATATCGTTTTTTGAATATCGGTTCTAATATCGGATTCAATATCAGTTTTTCGATATCAGTTTTTCAATATTTGTTTTTCAATATCGGTTTTTCAATATCGGTTCTAATATCGGTTTTTGTATATCGGTTCTAATATCGGATTCAATATCGTTTTTTCAATATCAGTGTTTCAATATTTGTTCTCCAATATCGGTTTTTGAATATCGGTTCTAATATCGGATTCAATATCGGTTTTTCAATATCGGTTTTGCAATATCAGTTTTTCGATATAGGTTTTTCAATATCGGTTTTTCAATATCAGTTTTTCAATATTTGTTTTTCAATATCGGTTTTTCAATATCGGTTCTAATATCGGTTTCAATATCGGTTTTTCAATACGGTTTTTCAATATCGGTTTTTCAATATCAGTTTTTCAATATTTGTTTTTCAATATCGGTTTTTCAATATCGGTTCTAATATCGGTTTCAATATCGGTTTTTCAATACGGTTTTTCAATATCGGTTTTTCAATATCAGTTTTTCAATATTTGTTCTCCAATATCGGTTTTTGTATATCGGTTCTAATATCGGATTCAATATCGGTTTTTCAATATCAGTGTTTCAATATTTGTTCTCCAATATCGTTTTTTGAATATCGGTTCTAATATCGGATTCAATATCAGTTTTTCGATATCAGTTTTTCAATATTTGTTTTTCAATATCGGTTTTTCAATATCGGTTCTAATATCGGATTCAATATCGGTTTTTCAATATCGGTTCTAATATCGGATTCAATATCGGTTTTGCAATATCAGTTTTTCGATATAGGTTTTTCAATATCGGTTTTTCAATATCGGTTCTAATATCGGATTCAATATCGTTTTTTCAATATCGGTTTTGCCATATCAGTTTTTCGATATAGGTTTTTCAATATCGGTTTTTCAATATCGGTTCTAATATCGGTTTCAATATCAGTTTCTCAGTATCGGTTTTTCAATATTTGTTTTTCAATATCGGTTTTTCAATATCGGTTTTTCAATATCAGTTTTTCGATATCAGTTTTTCAATATTTGGTTTTCAATATCGGTTTTTCAATATCGGTTCTAATATTGGTTTCAATATCGTTTTTTCAATATCGGTTTTTCAATATCAGTTTTTCGATATCAGTTTTTCAATATTTGTTTTTCAATATCGGTTTTTCAATATCGGTTCTAATATCGGTTTCAATATCGGTTTTTCAATATCAGTTTTTCGATATAGGTTTTTCAATATCGGTTTTTCAATATCGGTTTTTCAATATCAGTTTTTCAATATTGGTTTTTCAATATCAGTTTTTCAATATTTGTTCTCCAATATCGGTTTTTGTATATCGGTTCTAATATCGGATTCAATATCGGTTTTTCAATATCAGTGTTTCAATATTTGTTCTCCAATATCGGTTTTTGAATATCGGTTCTAATATCGGATTCAATATCGGTTTTTCAATATTTGTTTTTCAATATCGGTTCTAATATCGGATTCAATATCGGTTCTAATATCGGATTCAATATCGGTTTTGCAATATCAGTTTTTCAATATCAGTTTTTCGATATCAGTTTTTCAATATTTGTTTTTCAATGTCGGTTTTTGAATATCGGTTGAATATCGGTTTTTCAATATCAGTTTTTCAATATTTGTTCTCCAATATCGGTTTTTGAATATCGGTTCAATATCGGTTTTTCAATATCAGTTTTTCAATATTTGTTTTTCAATATCGGTTTTTCAATATCGGTTCTATTATCGGATTCTATATCGGTTTTTCAATATCGGTTCTAATATCGGTTTCAATATCGGTTTTTCAATACGGTTTTTCAATATCGGTTTTTCAATATCAGTTTTTCAATATTTGTTCTCCAATATCGGTTTTGGAATATCGGTTCTAATATCGGATTCAATATCGGTTTTTCAATATCGGTTTTTCAATATCAGTTTTTCAATATCGGTTTTTGAATATCGGTTCAATATCGGTTTTTCAATATCAGTTTTTCGATATCAGTTTTTCAATATTTGTTCTCCAATATCGGTTTTTGTATATCGGTTCTAATATCGGATTCAATATCGGTTTTTCAATATCAGTGTTTCAATATTTGTTCTCCAATATCGTTTTTTGAATATCGGTTCTAATATCGGATTCAATATCAGTTTTTCGATATCAGTTTTTCAATATTTGTTTTTCAATATCGGTTTTTCAATATCGGTTCTAATATCGGTTTTTGTATATCGGTTCCAATATCGGATTCAATATCGTTTTTTCAATATCAGTGTTTCAATATTTGTTCTCCAATATCGGTTTTTGAATATCGGTTCTAATATCGGATTCAATATCGGTTTTTCAATATCGGTTTTGCAATATCAGTTTTTCGATATAGGTTTTTCAATATCGGTTTTTCAATATCAGTTTTTCAATATTTGTTTTTCAATATCGGTTTTTCAATAACGGTTCTAATATCGGTTTCAATATCGGTTTTTCAATACGGTTTTTCAATATCGGTTTTTCAATATCAGTTTTTCAATATTTGTTTTTCAATATCGGTTTTTCAATAACGGTTCTAATATCGGTTTCAATATCGGTTTTTCAATACGGTTTTTCAATATCGGTTTTTCAATATCAGTTTTTCAATATTTGTTCTCAAATATCGGTTTTTGTATATCGGTTCTAATATCGGATTCAATATCGGTTTTTCAATATCAGTGTTTCAATATTTGTTCTCCAATATCGTTTTTTGAATATCGGTTCTAATATCGGATTCAATATCAGTTTTTCGATATCAGTTTTTCAATATTTGTTTTTCAATATCGGTTTTTCAATATCGGTTCTAATATCGGATTCAATATCGGTTTTTCAATATCGGTTCTAATATCGGATTCAATATCGGTTTTGCAATATCAGTTTTTCGATATAGGTTTTTCAATATCGGTTTTTCAATATCGGTTCTAATATCGGATTCTATATCGGTTTTTCAATATCGGTTCTAATATCGGTTTCAATATCGGTTTTTCAATACGGTTTTTCAATATCGGTTTTTCAATATCAGTTTTTCAATATTTGTTCTCCAATATCGGTTTTGGAATATCGGTTCTAATATCGGATTCAATATCGGTTTTTCAATATCGGTTTTTCAATATCAGTTTTTCAATATCGGTTTTTGAATATCGGTTCAATATCGGTTTTTCAATATCAGTTTTTCGATATCAGTTTTTCAATATTTGTTCTCCAATATCGGTTTTTGTATATCGGTTCTAATATCGGATTCAATATCAGTTTTTCGATATCAGTTTTTCAATATTTGTTTTTCAATATCGGTTTTTCAATATCGGTTCTAATATCGGTTTTTGTATATCGGTTCTAATATCGGATTCAATATCGTTTTTTCAATATCAGTGTTTCAATATTTGTTCTCCAATATCGGTTTTTGAATATCGGTTCTAATATCGGATTCAATATCGGTTTTTCAATATCGGTTTTGCAATATCAGTTTTTCGATATCAGTTTTTCAATATTTGTTTTTCAATATCGGTTTTTCAATATCGGTTCTAATATCGGATTCAATATCGGTTTTTCAATATCGGTTCTAATATCGGATTCAATATCGGTTTTGCAATATCAGTTTTTCGATATAGGTTTTTCAATATCGGTTTTTCAATATCGGTTCTAATATCGGATTCAATATCGGTTTTTCTATATCGGTTTTGCCATATCAGTTTTTCGATATAGGTTTTTCAATATCGGTTTTTCAATATCGGTTTTTCAATATCGGTTCTAATATCGGTTTCAATATCAGTTTCTCAGTATCGGTTTTTCAATATTTGTTTTTCAATATCGGTTTTTCAATATCGGTTTTTCAATATCGGGTCTAATATCGGATTCAATATCGGTTTTTCAATATCAGTTTTTCGATATCGTTTTTCAATATTTGGTTTTCAATATCGGTTTTTCAATATCGGTTCTAATATCGGTTTCAATATCGTTTTTTCAATATCGGTTTTTCAATATCAGTTTTTCGATATCAGTTTTTCAATATTTGTTTTTCAATATCGGTTTTTCAATATCGGTTCTAATATCGGTTTCAATATCGGTTTTTCAATATCAGTTTTTCGATATAGGTTTTTCAATATCGGTTTTTCAATATCGGTTTTTCAATATCAGTTTTTCAATATTTGGTTTTCAATATCGGTTTTTGAATATCGGTTCTAATATCGGTTCAATATCGGTTTTTCAATATCAGTTTTTCAATATTTGTTTTTCAATATCGGTTTTTCAATATCGGTTCTAATATCGGTTTCAATATCGGTTTTTCAATATCGGTTTTTCAATATCGGTTTTTCAATATTGGTTTTTCAATATCAGTTTTTCAATATTTGTTCTCCAATATCGGTTTTTGTATATCGGTTCTAATATCGGATTCAATATCGGTTTTTCAATATCAGTGTTTCAATATTTGTTCTCCAATATCGGTTTTTGAATATCGGTTCTAATATCGGATTCAATATCGGTTTTTCAATATTTGTTTTTCAATATCGGTTCTAATATCGGATTCAATATCGGTTCTAATATCGGATTCAATATCGGTTTTGCAATATCAGTTTTTCAATATCAGTTTTTCGATATCAGTTTTTCAATATTTGTTTTTCAATGTCGGTTTTTGAATATCGGTTGAATATCGGTTTTTCAATATCAGTTTTTCAATATTTGTTCTCCAATATCGGTTTTTGAATATCGGTTCAATATCGGTTTTTCAATATCAGTTTTTCAATATTTGTTTTTCAATATCGGTTTTTCAATATCGGTTCTATTATCGGATTCTATATCGGTTTTTCAATATCGGTTCTAATATCGGTTTCAATATCGGTTTTTCAATACGGTTTTTCAATATCGGTTTTTCAATATCAGTTTTTCAATATTTGTTCTCCAATATCGGTTTTGGAATATCGGTTCTAATATCGGATTCAATATCGGTTTTTCAATATCGGTTTTTCAATATCAGTTTTTCAATATCGGTTTTTGAATATCGGTTCAATATCGGTTTTTCAATATCAGTTTTTCGATATCAGTTTTTCAATATTTGTTCTCCAATATCGGTTTTTGTATATCGGTTCTAATATCGGATTCAATATCGGTTTTTCAATATCAGTGTTTCAATATTTGTTCTCCAATATCGTTTTTTGAATATCGGTTCTAATATCGGATTCAATATCAGTTTTTCGATATCAGTTTTTCAATATTTGTTTTTCAATATCGGTTTTTCAATATCGGTTCTAATATCGGTTTTTGTATATCGGTTCTAATATCGGATTCAATATCGTTTTTTCAATATCAGTGTTTCAATATTTGTTCTCCAATATCGGTTTTTGAATATCGGTTCTAATATCGGATTCAATATCGGTTTTTCAATATCGGTTTTGCAATATCAGTTTTTCGATATAGGTTTTTCAATATCGGTTTTTCAATATCAGTTTTTCAATATTTGTTTTTCAATATCGGTTTTTCAATATCGGTTCTAATATCGGTTTCAATATCGGTTTTTCAATACGGTTTTTCAATATCGGTTTTTCAATATCAGTTTTTCAATATTTGTTTTTCAATATCGGTTTTTCAATATCGGTTCTAATATCGGTTTCAATATCGGTTTTTCAATACGGTTTTTCAATATCGGTTTTTCAATATCAGTTTTTCAATATTTGTTCTCCAATATCGGTTTTTGTATATCGGTTCTAATATCGGATTCAATATCGGTTTTTCAATATCAGTGTTTCAATATTTGTTCTCCAATATCGTTTTTTGAATATCGGTTCTAATATCGGATTCAATATCAGTTTTTCGATATCAGTTTTTCAATATTTGTTTTTCAATATCGGTTTTTCAATATCGGTTCTAATATCGGATTCAATATCGGTTTTTCAATATCGGTTCTAATATCGGATTCAATATCGGTTTTGCAATATCAGTTTTTCGATATAGGTTTTTCAATATCGGTTTTTCAATATCGGTTCTAATATCGGATTCAATATCGTTTTTTCAATATCGGTTTTGCCATATCAGTTTTTCGATATAGGTTTTTCAATATCGGTTTTTCAATATCGGTTCTAATATCGGTTTCAATATCAGTTTCTCAGTATCGGTTTTTCAATATTTGTTTTTCAATATCGGTTTTTCAATATCGGTTTTTCAATATCAGTTTTTCGATATCAGTTTTTCAATATTTGGTTTTCAATATCGGTTTTTCAATATCGGTTCTAATATTGGTTTCAATATCGTTTTTTCAATATCGGTTTTTCAATATCAGTTTTTCGATATCAGTTTTTCAATATTTGTTTTTCAATATCGGTTTTTCAATATCGGTTCTAATATCGGTTTCAATATCGGTTTTTCAATATCAGTTTTTCGATATAGGTTTTTCAATATCGGTTTTTCAATATCGGTTTTTCAATATCAGTTTTTCAATATTTGGTTTTCAATATCGGTTTTTGAATATCGGTTCTAATATCGGTTCAATATCGGTTTTTCAATATCAGTTTTTCAATATTTGTTTTTCAATATCGGTTTTTCAATATCGGTTCTAATATCGGTTTCAATATCGGTTTTTCAATATCGGTTTTTCAATATCGGTTTTTCAATATTGGTTTTTCAATATCAGTTTTTCAATATTTGTTCTCCAATATCGGTTTTTGTATATCGGTTCTAATATCGGATTCAATATCGGTTTTTCAATATCAGTGTTTCAATATTTGTTCTCCAATATCGGTTTTTGAATATCGGTTCTAATATCGGATTCAATATCGGTTTTTCAATATTTGTTTTTCAATATCGGTTCTAATATCGGATTCAATATCGGTTCTAATATCGGATTCAATATCGGTTTTGCAATATCAGTTTTTCAATATCAGTTTTTCGATATCAGTTTTTCAATATTTGTTTTTCAATGTCGGTTTTTGAATATCGGTTGAATATCGGTTTTTCAATATCAGTTTTTCAATATTTGTTCTCCAATATCGGTTTTTGAATATCGGTTCAATATCGGTTTTTCAATATCAGTTTTTCAATATTTGTTTTTCAATATCGGTTTTTCAATATCGGTTCTATTATCGGATTCTATATCGGTTTTTCAATATCGGTTCTAATATCGGTTTCAATATCGGTTTTTCAATACGGTTTTTCAATATCGGTTTTTCAATATCAGTTTTTCAATATTTGTTCTCCAATATCGGTTTTGGAATATCGGTTCTAATATCGGATTCAATATCGGTTTTTCAATATCGGTTTTTCAATATCAGTTTTTCAATATCGGTTTTTGAATATCGGTTCAATATCGGTTTTTCAATATCAGTTTTTCGATATCAGTTTTTCAATATTTGTTCTCCAATATCGGTTTTTGTATATCGGTTCTAATATCGGATTCAATATCGGTTTTTCAATATCAGTGTTTCAATATTTGTTCTCCAATATCGTTTTTTGAATATCGGTTCTAATATCGGATTCAATATCAGTTTTTCGATATCAGTTTTTCAATATTTGTTTTTCAATATCGGTTTTTCAATATCGGTTCTAATATCGGTTTTTGTATATCGGTTCCAATATCGGATTCAATATCGTTTTTTCAATATCAGTGTTTCAATATTTGTTCTCCAATATCGGTTTTTGAATATCGGTTCTAATATCGGATTCAATATCGGTTTTTCAATATCGGTTTTGCAATATCAGTTTTTCGATATAGGTTTTTCAATATCGGTTTTTCAATATCAGTTTTTCAATATTTGTTTTTCAATATCGGTTTTTCAATATCGGTTCTAATATCGGTTTCAATATCGGTTTTTCAATACGGTTTTTCAATATCGGTTTTTCAATATCAGTTTTTCAATATTTGTTTTTCAATATCGGTTTTTCAATATCAGTGTTTCAATATTTGTTCTCCAATATCGGTTTTTGAATATCGGTTCTAATATCGGATTCAATATCGGTTTTTCAATATTTGTTTTTCAATATCGGTTCTAATATCGGATTCAATATCGGTTCTAATATCGGATTCAATATCGGTTTTGCAATATCAGTTTTTCAATATCAGTTTTTCGATATCAGTTTTTCAATATTTGTTTTTCAATGTCGGTTTTTGAATATCGGTTGAATATCGGTTTTTCAATATCAGTTTTTCAATATTTGTTCTCCAATATCGGTTTTTGAATATCGGTTCAATATCGGTTTTTCAATATCAGTTTTTCAATATTTGTTTTTCAATATCGGTTTTTCAATATCGGTTCTATTATCGGATTCTATATCGGTTTTTCAATATCGGTTCTAATATCGGTTTCAATATCGGTTTTTCAATACGGTTTTTCAATATCGGTTTTTCAATATCAGTTTTTCAATATTTGTTCTCCAATATCGGTTTTGGAATATCGGTTCTAATATCGGATTCAATATCGGTTTTTCAATATCGGTTTTTCAATATCAGTTTTTCAATATCGGTTTTTGAATATCGGTTCAATATCGGTTTTTCAATATCAGTTTTTCGATATCAGTTTTTCAATATTTGTTCTCCAATATCGGTTTTTGTATATCGGTTCTAATATCGGATTCAATATCGGTTTTTCAATATCAGTGTTTCAATATTTGTTCTCCAATATCGTTTTTTGAATATCGGTTCTAATATCGGATTCAATATCAGTTTTTCGATATCAGTTTTTCAATATTTGTTTTTCAATATCGGTTTTTCAATATCGGTTCTAATATCGGTTTTTGTATATCGGTTCCAATATCGGATTCAATATCGTTTTTTCAATATCAGTGTTTCAATATTTGTTCTCCAATATCGGTTTTTGAATATCGGTTCTAATATCGGATTCAATATCGGTTTTTCAATATCGGTTTTGCAATATCAGTTTTTCGATATAGGTTTTTCAATATCGGTTTTTCAATATCAGTTTTTCAATATTTGTTTTTCAATATCGGTTTTTCAATATCGGTTCTAATATCGGTTTCAATATCGGTTTTTCAATACGGTTTTTCAATATCGGTTTTTCAATATCAGTTTTTCAATATTTGTTTTTCAATATCGGTTTTTCAATAACGGTTCTAATATCGGTTTCAATATCGGTTTTTCAATACGGTTTTTCAATATCGGTTTTTCAATATCAGTTTTTCAATATTTGTTCTCCAATATCGGTTTTTGTATATCGGTTCTAATATCGGATTCAATATCGGTTTTTCAATATCAGTGTTTCAATATTTGTTCTCCAATATCGTTTTTTGAATATCGGTTCTAATATCGGATTCAATATCAGTTTTTCGATATCAGTTTTTCAATATTTGTTTTTCAATATCGGTTTTTCAATATCGGTTCTAATATCGGATTCAATATCGGTTTTTCAATATCGGTTCTAATATCGGATTCAATATCGGTTTTGCAATATCAGTTTTTCGATATAGGTTTTTCAATATCGGTTTTTCAATATCGGTTCTAATATCGGATTCAATATCGGTTTTTCAATATCGGTTTTGCCATATCAGTTTTTCGATATAGGTTTTTCAATATCGGTTTTTCAATATCGGTTTTTCAATATCGGTTCTAATATCGGTTTCAATATCAGTTTCTCAGTATCGGTTTTTCAATATTTGTTTTTCAATATCGGTTTTTCAATATCGGTTTTTCAATATCGGGTCTAATATCGGATTCAATATCGGTTTTTCAATATCAGTTTTTCGATATCAGTTTTTCAATATTTGGTTTTCAATATCGGTTTTTCAATATCGGTTCTAATATCGGTTTCAATATCGTTTTTTCAATATCGGTTTTTCAATATCAGTTTTTCGATATCAGTTTTTCAATATTTGTTTTTCAATATCGGTTTTTCAATATCGGTTCTAATATCGGTTTCAATATCGGTTTTTCAATATCAGTTTTTCGATATAGGTTTTTCAATATCGGTTTTTCAATATCGGTTTTTCAATATCAGTTTTTCAATATTTGGTTTTCAATATCGGTTTTTGAATATCGGTTCTAATATCGGTTCAATATCGGTTTTTCAATATCAGTTTTTCAATATTTGTTTTTCAATATCGGTTTTTCAATATCGGTTCTAATATCGGTTTCAATATCGGTTTTTCAATATCGGTTTTTCAATATCGGTTTTTCAATATTGGTTTTTCAATATCAGTTTTTCAATATTTGTTCTCCAATATCGGTTTTTGTATATCGGTTCTAATATCGGATTCAATATCGGTTTTTCAATATCAGTGTTTCAATATTTGTTCTCCAATATCGGTTTTTGAATATCGGTTCTAATATCGGATTCAATATCGGTTTTTCAATATTTGTTTTTCAATATCGGTTCTAATATCGGATTCAATATCGGTTCTAATATCGGATTCAATATCGGTTTTGCAATATCAGTTTTTCAATATCAGTTTTTCGATATCAGTTTTTCAATATTTGTTTTTCAATGTCGGTTTTTGAATATCGGTTGAATATCGGTTTTTCAATATCAGTTTTTCAATATTTGTTCTCCAATATCGGTTTTTGAATATCGGTTCAATATCGGTTTTTCAATATCAGTTTTTCAATATTTGTTTTTCAATATCGGTTTTTCAATATCGGTTCTATTATCGGATTCTATATCGGTTTTTCAATATCGGTTCTAATATCGGTTTCAATATCGGTTTTTCAATACGGTTTTTCAATATCGGTTTTTCAATATCAGTTTTTCAATATTTGTTCTCCAATATCGGTTTTGGAATATCGGTTCTAATATCGGATTCAATATCGGTTTTTCAATATCGGTTTTTCAATATCAGTTTTTCAATATCGGTTTTTGAATATCGGTTCAATATCGGCTTTTCAATATCAGTTTTTCGATATCAGTTTTTCAATATTTGTTCTCCAATATCGGTTTTTGTATATCGGTTCTAATATCGGATTCAATATCGGTTTTTCAATATCAGTGTTTCAATATTTGTTCTCCAATATCGTTTTTTGAATATCGGTTCTAATATCGGATTCAATATCAGTTTTTCGATATCAGTTTTTCAATATTTGTTTTTCAATATCGGTTTTTCAATATCGGTTCTAATATCGGTTTTTGTATATCGGTTCTAATATCGGATTCAATATCGTTTTTTCAATATCAGTGTTTCAATATTTGTTCTCCAATATCGGTTTTTGAATATCGGTTCTAATATCGGATTCAATATCGGTTTTTCAATATCGGTTTTGCAATATCAGTTTTTCGATATAGGTTTTTCAATATCGGTTTTTCAATATCAGTTTTTCAATATTTGTTTTTCAATATCGGTTTTTCAATATCGGATCTAATATCGGTTTCAATATCGGTTTTTCAATACGGTTTTTCAATATCGGTTTTTCAATATCAGTTTTTCAATATTTGTTTTTCAATATCGGTTTTTCAATATCGGTTCTAATATCGGTTTCAATATCGGTTTTTCAATACGGTTTTTCAATATCGGTTTTTCAATATCAGTTTTTCAATATTTGTTCTCCAATATCGGTTTTTGTATATCGGTTCTAATATCGGATTCAATATCGGTTTTTCAATATCAGTGTTTCAATATTTGTTCTCCAATATCGTTTTTTGAATATCGGTTCTAATATCGGATTCAATATCAGTTTTTCGATATCAGTTTTTCAATATTTGTTTTTCAATATCGGTTTTTCAATATCGGTTCTAATATCGGATTCAATATCGGTTTTTCAATATCGGTTCTAATATCGGATTCAATATCGGTTTTGCAATATCAGTTTTTCGATATAGGTTTTTCAATATCGGTTTTTCAATATCGGTTCTAATATCGGATTCAATATCGGTTTTTCAATATCGGTTTTGCCATATCAGTTTTTCGATATAGGTTTTTCAATATCGGTTTTTCAATATCGGTTTTTCAATATCGGTTCTAATATCGGTTTCAATATCAGTTTCTCAGTATCGGTTTTTCAATATTTGTTTTTCAATATCGGTTTTTCAATATCGGTTTTTCAATATCGGGTCTAATATCGGATTCAATATCGGTTTTTCAATATCAGTTTTTCGATATCAGTTTTTCAATATTTGGTTTTCAATATCGGTTTTTCAATATCGGTTCTAATATCGGTTTCAATATCGTTTTTTCAATATCGGTTTTTCAAT